>NC_081277.1:0-254730 GCF_030490865.1 Poecile atricapillus
TCTTGGCGTGAATGCCAGAGGAAAACATTTCCAATGTGTCTGGCAGATTGAAACTGGACCTAGAAAACACCTTTGTCAGGAGCTTGCATGTGCACATTACACACACACAGATTTGCAACACATCTAAATGGCCAAGCTCTTCCTTAGGCAAGTTGAAAGCTGCTGTCAGAAGGCTGTGCTCCTTGTCAGATGGAAGCAGCAGCACGCACATAGCAGTTTGGCAAGAACTAAAGAGCTACAGAAGAGCGTGGTCTAGCAAAATGAGGCAGGAAAAAGCATTTGCTACATGTGTCCTCTTTGTCGCCTAACAACAGGTAGCAGCATAAACCAGATGCGGGTGAAGTTCTTGCAGGCGACATCGAACGTCAAATGAGCAAACGGGCTTACCACAGCTGCGGTCCTCTGGCAGTCTGAAAGCTCTGCGCACAAGCCGCATGCTAAGCGCCTTCCTTTGCCTTTTGGCAGTGCCCGTGCATGGCCAGCACTAGGCGGGAATGGTCACTATCCCACAGACACGTTTCGTTGTGCCCATTGCCAAGCGCTCTGGAGCACTGTTTATGACGTAAGCGGAACACCTCTTGCCGTTCCATTCTCAGAGCTCCTCAGTTAAGTAATCTGCGACTCTTGGTGCGAATGCCAGAGGAAAACATTTCCAATGTGTCTGGCATATAAAAACTGAACCTGGAGAACACCTTTGTCAGGAGCTTGCACCTGCACCTTACACGCACACAGATTTGCATCACATCTAAATGGCCAAGCTCTTTCTTAGACAAGTTGAAAGCTGCTGTCAGAAGGTTGTGCTCCTTGTCAGATGGAAGCAACAGCACGCACATAGCAGTTTGGCGAGCACTAAAGAGCCACAGAAGAGCGTGGTCTAGCAAAATGAAACAGGAAAAAGCATTTGCTACATGTGCTCTTGTTGTCGCCTACAACAGGTAGCAGCATAAACCAGATGGGGGTGAAGTTCTTGCAGGCGACATCGAACGTCAAATGAGCAAGCGGGCTTACCACAGCTGCGGTCCTCTGGCAGTCTGAAAGCTTTGCGCACAAGCCGCATGCTAAGTGCCTTCCTTTGCCTTTTGGCAGTGCCCGTGCATTGCCAGCACTAGGCGGGAATGGTCACGATCCCGCACACCCGTTTCGTTGTGCCCGTTGCTAAGCGCTCTGGTGCTCTGTTTATGACGTAAGCGGAACACCTCTTGCCGTTCCATTCTCAGAGCTCCTCAGTTAAACAATCTGCGACTCTTGGCGTGAATGCCAGAGGAAAACATTACCAATGTGTCTGACAGGGAGAAACTGAACCTAGAGAACACCTTTGTCAGGAGCTTGCACCTGCACCTTACAGACACACAGATTTGCAACACATCTAAATGGCCAAGCTCTTTCTTAGGCAAGTTGAAAGCTGCTGTCAGAAGGCTGTGCTCCTTGTCAGATGGAAGCAGCAGCACGCACACAGCAGTTTGGCAAGAACCTAAGAGCCACAGAAGAGCGTGGCCTAGCAAAATGAGGCATGAAAAAGCATTTGCTACATGTGTCCTCTTTGTCGCCTTACAACAGGTAGCAGCATAAACCAGATGCGGCTGAAGCTCTTGCAGGCGACATCTAACGTCAAATGAGCAAGCGGGCTTACCACAGCTGCGGTCCTCTGGCAGTCTGAAAGCTTTGTGCACAAGCCGCATGCTAAGTGCCTTCCTTTGCCTTTTGGCAGTGCCCGTGCATTGCCAGCACTAGGCGGGAATGGTCACTATCCCGCACACCCGTTTCGTTGTGCCCGTTGCTAAGCGCTCTGGTGCTCTGTTTATGACGTAAGCGGAACACCTCTTGCCGTTCCATTCTCAGAGCTCCTCAGTTAAACAATCTGCGACTCTTGGCGTGAATGCCAGAGGAAAACATTACCAATGTGTCTGACAGGGAGAAACTGAACCTAGGGAACACCTTTGTCAGGAGCTTGCACCTGCACCTTACACACACAGATTTGCATCACATCTAAATGGCCAAGCTCTTTCTTAAGCAAGTTGAAAGCTGCTGTCAGAAGGCTGTGCTCCTTGTCAGATGGAAGCAGCAGCACGCACATAGCAGTTTGGCAAGAAATAAAGAGCTACAGAAGAGCGTGGTCTAGCAAAATGAGGCAGGAAAAAGCATTTGCTACATGTGTCCTCTTTGTCGCCTAACAACAGGTAGCAGCATAAACCAGATGCGGGTGAAGTTCTTGCAGGCGACATCGAACGTCAAATGAGCAAACGGGCTTACCACAGCTGCGGTCCTCTGGCAGTCTGAAAGCTTTGTGCACAAGCCGCATGCTAAGCGCCTTCCTTTGCCTTTTGGCAGTGCTCATGCATTGCCAGCACTAGGTGGGAATGGTCACTATCCCACAGACATTCGTTTCGTTGTGCCCGTTGCTAAGCGCTCTGGAGCACTGTTTATGACGTAAGCGGAACACCTCTTGCCGTTCCATTCTCAGAGCTACGGAGTTAAGTAATCTGCGACTCTTGGCGTGAATGCCAGAGGAAAACATTTCCAATGTGTCTGGCAGATTGAAACTGGACCTAGAAAACACCTTTGTCAGGAGCTTGCACCTGCACCTTCCACACACACAGATTTGCATCACATCTAAATGGCCAAGCTCTTCCTTAGGCAAGTTGAAAGCTGCTGTCAGAAGGCTGTGCTCCTTGTCAGATGGAAGCAGCAGCACGCACATAGCAGTTTGGCAAGAAGTAAAGAGCCACAGAAGAGCGTGGTCTAGCAAAATGAGGCAGGAAAAAGCATTTGCTACATGTGTCCTTTTTGTCTCCTAACAACAGGTAGCAGCATAAACGAGATGCGAGTGAAGTTCTTGCAGGCGACATCTAACGTCAAATGAGCAAGCGGGCTTACCACAGCTGCGGTCCTCTGGCAGTCTGAAAGCTTTGCGCACAAGCCGCATGCTAAGCGCCTTTCTTTGCCTTTTGGCAGTGCTCGTGCATTGCCAGCACTAGGCGGGAATGGTCACTATCCCGCAGACACGTTTCGTTGTGCCCGTTGCTAAGCGCTCTGGAGCACTGTTTATGACGTAAGCGGAACACCTCTTGCCGTTCCATTCTCAGAGCTACGGAGTTAAGTAATCTGCGACTCTTGGCGTGAATGCCAGAGGAAAACATTTCCAATGTGTCTGGCAGATTGAAACTGGACCTAGAAAACACCTTTGTCAGGAGCTTGCATGTGCACATTACACACACACAGATTTGCAACACATCTAAATGGCCAAGCTCTTCCTTAGGCAAGTTGAAAGCTGCTGTCAGAAGGCTGTGCTCCTTGTCAGATGGAAGCAGCAGCACGCACATAGCAGTTTGGCAAGCACTAAAGAGCCACAGAAGAGCGTGGTCTAGCAAAACGGGTCAGGAAAAAGCATTTGCTACATGTGCTCTTGTTGTCGCCTAACAACAGGTAGCAGCATAAACCAGATGCGGGTGAAGTTCTTGCAGGCGACATCTAACGTCAAATGAGCAAGCGGGCTTACCACAGTTGCGGTCCTCTGGCAGTCTGAAAGCTTTGCGCACAAGCCGCATGCTAAGCGCCTTTCTTTGCCTTTTGGCAGTGCTCGTGCATTGCCAGCACTAGGCGGGAATGGTCACTATCCCACAGACACGTTTCGTTGTGCCCATTGCCAAGCGCTCTGGAGCACTGTTTATGACGTAAGCGGAACACCTCTTGCCGTTCCATTCTCAGAGCTCCTCAGTTAAGTAATCTGCGACTCTTGGTGCGAATGCCAGAGGAAAACATTTCCAATGTGTCTGGCATATAAAAACTGAACCTGGAGAACACCTTTGTCAGGAGCTTGCACCTGCACCTTACACGCACACAGATTTGCATCACATCTAAATGGCCAAGCTCTTTCTTAGACAAGTTGAAAGCTGCTGTCAGAAGGTTGTGCTCCTTGCCAGATGGAAGCAACAGCACGCACATAGCAGTTTGGCGAGCACTAAAGAGCCACAGAAGAGCGTGGTCTAGCAAAATGAAACAGGAAAAAGCATTTGCTACATGTGCTCTTGTTGTCGCCTACAACAGGTAGCAGCATAAACCAGATGCGGGTGAAGTTCTTGCAGGCGACATCTAACGTCAAATGAGCAAGCGGGCTTACCACAGCTGCGGTCCTCTGGCAGTCTGAAAGCTTTGCGCACAAGCCGCATGCTAAGTGCCTTCCTTTGCCTTTTGGCAGTGCCCATGCATTGCCAGCACTAGGCGGGAATGGTCACTATCCCGCACACCCGTTTCGTTGTGCCCGTTGCTAAGCGCTCTGGTGCTCTGTTTATGACGTAAGCGGAACACCTCTTGCCGTTCCATTCTCAGAGCTCCTCAGTTAAACAATCTGCGACTCTTGGCGTGAATGCCAGAGGAAAACATTACCAATGTGTCTGACAGGGAGAAACTGAACCTAGAGAACACCTTTGTCAGGAGCTTGCACCTGCACCTTACAGACACACAGATTTGCAACACATCTAAATGGCCAAGCTCTTTCTTAGGCAAGTTGAAAGCTGCTGTCAGAAGGCTGTGCTCCTTGTCAGATGGAAGCAGCAGTACGCACATAGCAGTTTGGCAAGCACTAAAGAGCCACAGAAGAGCGTGGTCTAGCAAAATGAGGCAGGAAAAAGCATTTGCTACATGTGTCCTCTTTGTCGCCTAACAACAGGTAGCAGCATAAACCAGATGCGGGTGAAGTTCTTGCAGGCGACATCGAACGTCAAATGAGCAAGCGGGCTTACCACAGCTGCGGTCCTCTGGCAGTCTGAAAGCTTTGTGCACAAGCCGCATGCTAAGCGCCTTCCTTTGCCTTTTAGCAGTGCTCATGCATTGTCAGCACTAGGTGGGAATGGTCACTATCCCACAGACATTCGTTTCGTTGTGCCCGTTGCTAAGCGCTCTGGAGCACTTTTTATGACGTAAGCGGAACACCTCTTGCCGTTCCATTCTCAGAGCTCCTCAGTTAAGTAATCTGCGACTCTTGGTGCGAATGCCAGAGGAAAACATTTCCAATGTGTCTGGCAGATTGAAACTGGACCTAGAAAACACCTTTGTCAGGAGCTTGCACCTGCACCCTACACACACACAGATTTGCATCACATCTAAATGGCCAAGCTCTTTCTTAGGCAAGTTGAAAGCTGCTGTCAGAAGGCTGTGCTCCTTGTCAGATGGAAGCAGCAGCACGCACATAGCAGTTTGGCAAGCACTAAAGAGCCACAGAAGAGCGTGGTCTAGCAAAATGAAACAGGAAAAAGCATTTGCTACATGTGCTCTTGTTGTCGCCTAACAACAGGTAGCAGCATAAACCAGATGGGGGTGAAGTTCTTGCAGGCGACATCGAACGTCAAATGAGCAAGCGGGCTTACCACAGCTGCGGTCCTCTGGCAGTCTGAAAGCTTTGCGCACAAGCCGCATGCTAAGCGCCTTTCTTTGCCTTTTGGCAGTGCTCGTGCATTGCCAGCACTAGGCGGGAATGGTCACTATCCCGCAGACACGTTTCGTTGTGCCCGTTGCTAAGCGCTCTGGAGCACTGTTTATGACGAAAGCGGAACACCTCTTGCCGTTCCATTCTCAGAGCTACGGAGTTAAGTAATCTGCGACTCTTGGCGTGAATGCCAGAGGAAAACATTTCCAATGTGTCTGGCAGATTGAAACTGGACCTAGAAAACACCTTTGTCAGGAACTTGCACCTGCACATTACACACACACAGATTTGCAACACATCTAAATGGCCCAGCTCTTTCTTAGGCAAGTTGAAAGCTGCTGTCAGAAGGCTGTGCTCCTTGTCAGATGGAAGCAGCAGCACGCACACAGCAGTTTGGCAAGAACCTAAGAGCCACAGAAGAGCGTGGTCTAGCAAAATGAGGCATGAAAAAGCATTTGCTACATGTGTCCTCTTTGTCGCCTTACAACAGGTAGCAGCATAAACCAGATGCAGCTGAAGCTCTTGCAGGCGACATCTAACGTCAAATGAGCAAGCGGGCTTACCACAGCTGCGGTCCTCTGGCAGTCTGAAAGCTTTGCGCACAAGCCGCATGCTAAGTGCCTTTCTTTGCCTTTTGGCAGTGCCCGTGCATTGCCAGCACTAGGCGGGAATGGTCACTATCCCGCACACCCGTTTCGTTGTGCCCGTTGCTAAGCGCTCTGGTGCTCTGTTTATGACGTAAGCGGAACACCTCTTGCCGTTCCATTCTCAGAGCTCCTCAGTTAAACAATCTGCGACTCTTGGCGTGAATGCCAGAGGAAAACATTACCAATGTGTCTGACAGGGAGAAACTGAACCTAGGGAACACCTTTGTCAGGAGCTTGCACCTGCACCTTACACACACAGATTTGCATCACATCTAAATGGCCAAGCTCTTTCTTAAGCAAGTTGAAAGCTGCTGTCAGAAGGCTGTGCTCCTTGTCAGATGGAAGCAGCAGTACGCACATAGCAGTTTGGCAAGCACTAAAGAGCCACAGAAGAGCGTGGTCTAGCAAAATGAGGCAGGAAAAAGCATTTGCTACATGTGTCCTCTTTGTCGCCTAACAACAGGTAGCAGCATAAACCAGATGCGGGTGAAGTTCTTGCAGGCGACATCGAACGTCAAATGAGCAAGCGGGCTTACCACAGCTGCGGTCCTCTGGCAGTCTGAAAGCTTTGTGCACAAGCCGGATGCTAAGCGCCTTCCTTTGCCTTTTAGCAGTGCTCATGCATTGTCAGCACTAGGTGGGAATGGTCACTATCCCACAGACATTCGTTTCGTTGTGCCCGTTGCTAAGCGCTCTGGAGCACTGTTTATGACGTAAGCGGAACACCTCTTGCCGTTCCATTCTCAGAGCTACGGAGTTAAGTAATCTGCGACTCTTGGCGTGAATGCCAGAGGAAAACATTACCAATGTGTCTGGCAGATTGAAACTGGACCTAGAAAACACCTTTGTCAGGAGCTTGCATGTGCACATTACACACACACAGATTTGCAACACATCTAAATGGCCAAGCTCTTCCTTAGGCAAGTTGAAAGCTGCTGTCAGAAGGCTGTGCTCCTTGTCAGATGGAAGCAGCAGCACGCACATAGCAGTTTGGCAAGAACTAAAGAGCTACAGAAGAGCGTGGTCTAGCAAAATGAGGCAGGAAAAAGCATTTGCTACATGTGCTCTTGTTGTCGCCTACAACAGGTAGCAGCATAAACCAGATGCGGGTGAAGTTCTTGCAGGCGACATCTAACGTCAAATGAGCAAGCGGGCTTACCACAGCTGCGGTCCTCTGGCAGTCTGAAAGCTCTGCGCACAAGCCGCATGCTAAGCGCCTTCCTTTGCCTTTTGGCAGTGCTCGTGCATGGCCAGCACTAGGCGGGAATGGTCACTATCCCACAGACACGTTTCGTTGTGCCCATTGCCAAGCGCTCTGGAGCACTGTTTATGACGTAAGCGGAACACCTCTTGCCGTTTCATTCTCAGAGCTCCTCAGTTAAGTAATCTGCGACTCTTGGTGCGAATGCCAGAGGAAAACATTTCCAATGTGTCTGGCATATAAAAACTGAACCTGGAGAACACCTTTGTCAGGAGCTTGCACCTGCACCTTACACGCACACAGATTTGCATCACATCTAAATGGCCAAGCTCTTTCTTAGACAAGTTGAAAGCTGCTGTCAGAAGGTTGTGCTCCTTGTCAGATGGAAGCAACAGCACGCACATAGCAGTTTGGCGAGCACTAAAGAGCCACAGAAGAGCGTGGTCTAGCAAAATGAAACAGGAAAAAGCATTTGCTACATGTGCTCTTGTTGTCGCCTACAACAGGTAGCAGCATAAACCAGATGGGGGTGAAGTTCTTGCCGGCGACATCGAACGTCAAATGAGCAAGCGGGCTTACCACAGCTGCGGTCCTCTGGCAGTCTGAAAGCTTTGCGCACAAGCCGCATGCTAAGTGCCTTCCTTTGCCATTTGGCAGTGCCTGGGCATTGCCAGCACTAGGCGGGAATGGTCACTATCCCGCACACCCGTTTCGTTGTGCCCGTTGCTAAGCGCTCTGGTGCTCTGTTTATGACGTAAGCGGAACACCTCTTGCCGTTCCATTCTCAGAGCTCCTCAGTTAAACAATCTGCGACTCTTGGCGTGAATGCCAGAGGAAAACATTACCAATGTGTCTGACAGGGAGAAACTGAACCTAGAGAACACCTTTGTCAGGAGCTTGCACCTGCACCTTACAGACACACAGATTTGCAACACATCTAAATGGCCAAGCTCTTTCTTAGGCAAGTTGAAAGCTGCTGTCAGAAGGCTGTGCTCCTTGTCAGATGGAAGCAGCAGTACGTACATAGGGGTTTGGAAAGAACTAAAGAGCCACAGAAGAGCGTGGTCTAGCAAAATGAGGCAGGAAAAAGCATTTGCTACATGTGTCCTCTTTGTCGCCTAACAACAGGTAGCAGCATAAACCAGATGGGGGTGAAGTTCTTGCAGGCGACATCGAACGTCAAATGAGCAAACGGGCTTACCACAGCTGCGGTCCTCTGGCAGTCTGAAAGCTTTGCGCACAAGCCGCATGCTAAGCGCCTTTCTTTGCCTTTTGGCAGTGCTCGTGCATTGCCAGCACTAGGCGGGAATGGTCACTATCCCGCAGACACGTTTCGTTGTGCCCGTTGCTAAGCGCTCTGGAGCACTGTTTATGACGAAAGCGGAACACCTCTTGCCGTTCCATTCTCAGAGCTACGGAGTTAAGTAATCTGCGACTCTTGGCGTGAATGCCAGAGGAAAACATTTCCAATGTGTCTGGCAGATTGAAACTGGACCTAGAAAACACCTTTGTCAGGAACTTGCACCTGCACATTACACACACACAGATTTGCAACACATCTAAATGGCCCAGCTCTTTCTTAGGCAAGTTGAAAGCTGCTGTCAGAAGGCTGTGCTCCTTGTCAGATGGAAGCAGCAGCACGCACACAGCAGTTTGGCAAGAACCTAAGAGCCACAGAAGAGCGTGGTCTAGCAAAATGAGGCATGAAAAAGCATTTGCTACATGTGTCCTCTTTGTCGCCTTACAACAGGTAGCAGCATAAACCAGATGCGGCTGAAGCTCTTGCAGGCGACATCTAACGTCAAATGAGCAAGCGGGCTTACCACAGCTGCGGTCCTCTGGCAGTCTGAAAGCTTTGTGCACAAGCCGCATGCTAAGTGCCTTCCTTTGCCTTTTGGCAGTGCCCGTGCATTGCCAGCACTAGGCGGGAATGGTCACTATCCCGCACACCCGTTTCGTTGTGCCCGTTGCTAAGCGCTCTGGTGCTCTGTTTATGACGTAAGCGGAACACCTCTTGCCGTTCCATTCTCAGAGCTCCTCAGTTAAACAATCTGCGACTCTTGGCGTGAATGCCAGAGGAAAACATTACCAATGTGTCTGACAGGGAGAAACTGAACCTAGGGAACACCTTTGTCAGGAGCTTGCACCTGCACCTTACACACACAGATTTGCATCACATCTAAATGGCCAAGCTCTTTCTTAAGCAAGTTGAAAGCTGCTGTCAGAAGGCTGTGCTCCTTGTCAGATGGAAGCAGCAGCACGCACATAGCAGTTTGGCAAGAAATAAAGAGCTACAGAAGAGCGTGGTCTAGCAAAATGAGGCAGGAAAAAGCATTTGCTACATGTGTCCTCTTTGTCGCCTAACAACAGGTAGCAGCATAAACCAGATGCGGGTGAAGTTCTTGCAGGCGACATCGAACGTCAAATGAGCAAACGGGCTTACCACAGCTGCGGTCCTCTGGCAGTCTGAAAGCTTTGCGCACAAGCCGCATGCTAAGCGCCTTCCTTTGCCTTTTAGCAGTGCTCATGCATTGTCAGCACTAGGTGGGAATGGTCACTATCCCACAGACATTCGTTTCGTTGTGCCCGTTGCTAAGCGCTCTGGAGCACTGTTTATGACGTAAGCGGAACACCTCTTGCCGTTCCATTCTCAGAGCTACGGAGTTAAGTAATCTGCGACTCTTGGCGTGAATGCCAGAGGAAAACATTTCCAATGTGTCTGGCAGATTGAAACTGGACCTAGAAAACACCTTTGTCAGGAGCTTGCACCTGCACCTTCCACACACACAGATTTGCATCACATCTAAATGGCCAAGCTCTTTCTTAGGCAAGTTGAAAGCTGCTGTCAGAAGGCTGTGCTCCTTGTCAGATGGAAGCAGCAGCACGCACATAGCAGTTTGGCAAGCACTAAAGAGCAACAGAAGAGCGTGGTCTAGCAAAACGGGTCAGGAAAAAGCATTTGCTACATGTGCTCTTGTTGTCGCCTAACAACAGGTAGCAGCATAAACCAGATGGGGGTGAAGTTCTTGCAGGCGACATCTAACGTCAAATGAGCAAGCGGGCTTACCACAGCTGCGGTCCTCTGGCAGTCTGAAAGCTTTGCGCACAAGCCGCATGCTAAGCGCCTTTCTTTGCCTTTTGGCAGTGCTCGTGCATTGCCAGCACTAGGCGGGAATGGTCACTATCCCGCAGACACGTTTCGTTGTGCCCGTTGCTAAGCGCTCTGGAGCACTGTTTATGACGTAAGCGGAACACCTCTTGCCGTTCCATTCTCAGAGCTCCTCAGTTAAGTAATCTGCGACTCTTGGTGCGAATGCCAGAGGAAAACATTTCCAATGTGTCTGGCATATAAAAACTGAACCTGGAGAACACCTTTGTCAGGAGCTTGCACCTGCACCTTACACGCACACAGATTTGCATCACATCTAAATGGCCAAGCTCTTTCTTAGACAAGTTGAAAGCTGCTGTCAGAAGGTTGTGCTCCTTGTCAGATGGAAGCAACAGCACGCACATAGCAGTTTGGCGAGCACTAAAGAGCCACAGAAGAGCGTGGTCTAGCAAAATGAAACAGGAAAAAGCATTTGCTACATGTGCTCTTGTTGTCGCCTACAACAGGTAGCAGCATAAACCAGATGCGGGTGAAGTTCTTGCAGGCGACATCTAACGTCAAATGAGCAAGCGGGCTTACCACAGCTGCGGTCCTCTGGCAGTCTGAAAGCTTTGCGCACAAGCCGCATGCTAAGTGCCTTCCTTTGCCTTTTGGCAGTGCCCGTGCATTGCCAGCACTAGGCGGGAATGGTCACTATCCCGCACACCCGTTTCGTTGTGCCCGTTGCTAAGCGCTCTGGTGCTCTGTTTATGACGTAAGCGGAACACCTCTTGCCGTTCCATTCTCAGAGCTCCTCAGTTAAACAATCTGCGACTCTTGGCGTGAATGCCAGAGGAAAACATTACCAATGTGTCTGACAGGGAGAAACTGAACCTAGAGAACACCTTTGTCAGGAGCTTGCACCTGCACCTTACAGACACACAGATTTGCAACACATCTAAATGGCCAAGCTCTTCCTTAGGCAAGTTGAAAGCTGCTGTCAGAAGGCTGTGCTCCTTGTCAGATGGAAGCAGCAGTACGCACATAGCAGTTTGGCAAGCACTAAAGAGCCACAGAAGAGCGTGGTCTAGCAAAATGAGGCAGGAAAAAGCATTTGCTACATGTGTCCTCTTTGTCGCCTAAGAACAGGTAGCAGCATAAACCAGATGCGGGTGAAGTTCTTGCAGGCGACATCGAACGTCAAATGAGCAAGCGGGCTTACCACAGCTGCGGTCCTCTGGCAGTCTGAAAGCTTTGTGCACAAGCCGCATGCTAAGCGCCTTCCTTTGCCTTTTAGCAGTGCTCATGCATTGTCAGCACTAGGTGGGAATGGTCACTATCCCACAGACATTCGTTTCGTTGTGCCCGTTGCTAAGCGCTCTGGAGCACTGTTTATGACGTAAGCGGAACACCTCTTGCCGTTCCATTCTCAGAGCTACGGAGTTAAGTAATCTGCGACTCTTGGCGTGAATGCCAGAGGAAAACATTTCCAATGTGTCTGGCAGATTGAAACTGGACCTAGAAAACACCTTTGTCAGGAGCTTGCACCTGCACCTTACACACACACAGATTTGCATCACATCTAAATGGCCAAGCTCTTTCTTAGGCAAGTTGAAAGCTGCTGTCAGAAGGCTGTGCTCCTTGTCAGATGGAAGCAGCAGCACGCACATAGCAGTTTGGCAAGCACTAAAGAGCCACAGAAGAGCGTGGTCTAGCAAAACGGGTCAGGAAAAAGCATTTGCTACATGTGCTCTTGTTGTCGCCTAACAACAGGTAGCAGCATAAACCAGATGGGGGTGAAGTTCTTGCAGGCGACATCGAACGTCAAATGAGCAAGCGGGCTTACCACAGCTGCGGTCCTCTGGCAGTCTGAAAGCTTTGCGCACAAGCCGCATGCTAAGCGCCTTTCTTTGCCTTTTGGCAGTGCTCGTGCATTGCCAGCACTAGGGTGGAATGGTCACTATCCCGCAGACACGTTTCGTTGTGCCCGTTGCTAAGCGCTCTGGAGCACTGTTTATGACGAAAGCGGAACACCTCTTGCCGTTCCATTCTCAGAGCTCCTGAGTTAAGTAATCTGCGACTCTTGGCGTGAATGCCAGAGGAAAACATTTCCAATGTGTCTGGCAGATTGAAACTGGACCTAGAAAACACCTTTGTCAGGAACTTGCACCTGCACATTACACACACACAGATTTGCAACACATCTAAATGGCCCAGCTCTTTCTTAGGCAAGTTGAAAGCTGCTGTCAGAAGGCTGTGCTCCTTGTCAGATGGAAGCAGCAGCACGCACACAGCAGTTTGGCAAGAACCTAAGAGCCACAGAAGAGCGTGGTCTAGCAAAATGAGGCATGAAAAAGCATTTGCTACATGTGTCCTCTTTGTCGCCTTACAACAGGTAGCAGCATAAACCAGATGCGGCTGAAGCTCTTGCAGGCGACATCTAACGTCAAATGAGCAAGCGGGCTTACCACAGCTGCGGTCCTCTGGCAGTCTGAAAGCTTTGCGCACAAGCCGCATGCTAAGCGCCTTTCTTTGCCTTTTGGCAGTGCTCGTGCATTGCCAGCACTAGGCGGGAATGGTCACTATCCCACAGACACGTTTCGTTGTGCCCATTGCCAAGCGCTCTGGAGCACTGTTTATGACGTAAGCGGAACACCTCTTGCCGTTCCATTCTCAGAGCTCCTCAGTTAAGTAATCTGCGACTCTTGGTGTGAATGCCAGAGGAAAACATTTCCAATGTGTCTGGCATATAAAAACTGAACCTGGAGAACACCTTTGTCAGGAGCTTGCACCTGCACCTTACACGCACACAGATTTGCATCACATCTAAATGGCCAAGCTCTTTCTTAGACAAGTTGAAAGCTGCTGTCAGAAGGTTGTGCTCCTTGTCAGATGGAAGCAACAGCACGCACATAGCAGTTTGGCGAGCACTAAAGAGCCACAGAAGAGCGTGGTCTAGCAAAATGAAACAGGAAAAAGCATTTGCTACATGTGCTCTTGTTGTCGCCTACAACAGGTAGCAGCATAAACCAGATGCGGGTGAAGTTCTTGCAGGCGACATCGAACGTCAAATGAGCAAGCGGGCTTACCACAGCTGCGGTCCTCTGGCAGTCTGAAAGCTTTGCGCACAAGCCGCATGCTAAGTGCCTTCCTTTGCCTTTTGGCAGTGCTCATGCATTGCCAGCACTAGGCGGGAATGGTCACTATCCCGCACACCCGTTTCGTTGTGCCCGTTGCTAAGCGCTCTGGTGCTCTGTTTATGACGTAAGCGGAACACCTCTTGCCGTTCCATTCTCAGAGCTCCTCAGTTAAACAATCTGCGACTCTTGGCGTGAATGCCAGAGGAAAACATTACCAATGTGTCTGACAGGGAGAAACTGAACCTAGGGAACACCTTTGTCAGGAGCTTGCACCTGCACCTTACACACACAGATTTGCATCACATCTAAATGGCCAAGCTCTTTCTTAAGCAAGTTGAAAGCTGCTGTCAGAAGGCTGTGCTCCTTGTCAGATGGAAGCAGCAGCACGCACATAGCAGTTTGGCAAGAAATAAAGAGCTACAGAAGAGCGTGGTCTAGCAAAATGAGGCAGGAAAAAGCATTTGCTACATGTGTCCTCTTTGTCGCCTAACAACAGGTAGCAGCATAAACCAGATGCGGGTGAAGTTCTTGCAGGCGACATCTAACGTCAAATGAGCAAACGGGCTTACCACAGCTGCGGTCCTCTGGCAGTCTGAAAGCTTTGTGCACAAGCCGGATGCTAAGTGCCTTCCTTTGCCTTTTAGCAGTGCTCATGCATTGCCAGCACTAGGCGGGAATGGTCACTATCCCACAGACATTCGTTTCGTTGTGCCCGTTGCTAAGCGCTCTGGAGCACTGTTTATGACGTAAGCGGAACACCTCTTGCCGTTCCATTCTCAGAGCTACGGAGTTAAGTAATCTGCGACTCTTGGCGTGAATGCCAGAGGAAAACATTTCCAATGTGTCTGGCAGATTGAAACTGGACCTAGAAAACACCTTTGTCAGGAGCTTGCACTTGCACCTTACACACACACAGATTTGCATCACATCTAAATCGCCAAGCTCTTTCTTAGACAAGTTGAAAGCTGCTGTCAGAAGGTTGTGCTCCTTGTCAGATGGAAGCAACAGCACACACATAGCAGTTTGGCGCGCACTAAAGCGCCACAGAAGAGCGTGGTCTAGCAAAATGAGGCAGGAAAAAGCATTTGCTACATGTGCTCTTGTTGTCGCCTACAACAGGTAGCAGCATAAACCAGATGGGGGTGAAGTTCTTGCAGGCGACATCTAACGTCAAATGAGCAAGCGGGCTTACCACAGCTGCGGTCCTCTGGCAGTCTGAAAGCTTTGCGCACAAGCCGCATGCTAAGTGCCTTCCTTTGCCTTTTGGCAGTGCCTGGGCATTGCCAGCACTAGGCGGGAATGGTCACTATCCCGCACACCCGTTTCGTTGTGCCCGTTGCTAAGCGCTCTGGTGCTCTGTTTATGACGTAAGCGGAACACCTCTTGCCGTTCCATTCTCAGAGCTCCTCAGTTAAACAATCTGCGACTCTTGGCGTGAATGCCAGAGGAAAACATTACCAATGTGTCTGACAGGGAGAAACTGAACCTAGAGAACACCATTGTCAGGAGCTTGCACCTGCACCTTACAGACACACAGATTTGCAACACATCTAAATGGCCAAGCTCTTTCTTAGGCAAGTTGAAAGCTGCTGTCAGAAGGCTGTGCTCCTTGTCAGATGGAAGCAGCAGTACGTACATAGGGGTTTGGAAAGAACTAAAGAGCCACAGAAGAGCGTGGTCTAGCAAAATGAGGCAGGAAAAAGCATTTGCTACATGTGTCCTCTTTGTCGCCTAACAACAGGTAGCAGCATAAACCAGATGCGGGTGAAGTTCTTGCAGGCGACATCGAACGTCAAATGAGCAAGCGGGCTTACCACAGCTGCGGTCCTCTGGCAGTCTGAAAGCTTTGTGCACAAGCCGGATGCTAAGCGCCTTCCTTTGCCTTTTAGCAGTGCTCATGCATTGTCAGCACTAGGTGGGAATGGTCACTATCCCACAGACATTCGTTTCGTTGTGCTCGTTGCTAAGCGCTCTGGAGCACTTTTTATGACGTAAGCGGAACACCTCTTGCCGTTCCATTCTCAGAGCTCCTCAGTTAAGTAATCTGCAACTCTTGGTGCGAATGCCAGAGGAAAACATTTCCAATGTGTCTGGCAGATTGAAACTGGACCTAGAAAACACCTTTGTCAGGAGCTTGCACCTGCACCTTACACACACACAGATTTGCATCACATCTAAATGGCCAAGCTCTTTCTTAGGCAAGTTGAAAGCTGCTGTCAGAAGGCTGTGCTCCTTGTCAGATGGAAGCAGCAGCACGCACATAGCAGTTTGGCAAGCACTAAAGAGCCACAGAAGAGCGTGGTCTAGCAAAACGGGTCAGGAAAAAGCATTTGCTACATGTGCTCTTGTTGTCGCCTAACAACAGGTAGCAGCATAAACCAGATGGGGGTGAAGTTCTTGCAGGCGACATCGAACGTCAAATGAGCAAGCGGGCTTACCACAGCTGCGGTCCTCTGGCAGTCTGAAAGCTTTGCGCACAAGCCGCATGCTAAGCGCCTTTCTTTGCCTTTTGGCAGTGCTCGTGCATTGCCAGCACTAGGCGGGAATGGTCACTATCCCGCAGACACGTTTCGTTGTGCCCGTTGCTAAGCGCTCTGGAGCACTGTTTATGACGAAAGCGGAACACCTCTTGCCGTTCCATTCTCAGAGCTACGGAGTTAAGTAATCTGCGACTCTTGGCGTGAATGCCAGAGGAAAACATTTCCAATGTGTCTGGCAGATTGAAACTGGACCTAGAAAACACCTTTGTCAGGAACTTGCACCTGCACATTACACACACACAGATTTGCAACACATCTAAATGGCCCAGCTCTTTCTTAGGCAAGTTGAAAGCTGCTGTCAGAAGGCTGTGCTCCTTGTCAGATGGAAGCAGCAGCACGCACACAGCAGTTTGGCAAGAACCTAACAGCCACAGAAGAGCGTGGTCTAGCAAAATGAGGCATGAAAAAGCATTTGCTACATGTGTCCTCTTTGTCGCCTTACAACAGGTAGCAGCATAAACCAGATGCGGCTGAAGCTCTTGCAGGCGACATCTAACGTCAAATGAGCAAGCGGGCTTACCACAGCTGCGGTCCTCTGGCAGTCTGAAAGCTTTGCGCACAAGCCGCATGCTAAGTGCCTTCCTTTGCCTTTTGGCAGTGCCCGTGCATTGCCAGCACTAGGCGGGAATGGTCACTATCCCGCACACCCGTTTCGTTGTGCCCGTTGCTAAGCGCTCTGGTGCTCTGTTTATGACGTAAGCGGAACACCTCTTGCCGTTCCATTCTCAGAGCTCCTCAGTTAAACAATCTGCGACTCTTGGCGTGAATGCCAGAGGAAAACATTACCAATGTGTCTGACAGGGAGAAACTGAACCTAGGGAACACCTTTGTCAGGAGCTTGCACCTGCACCTTACACACACAGATTTGCATCACATCTAAATGGCCAAGCTCTTTCTTAAGCAAGTTGAAAGCTGCTGTCAGAAGGCTGTGCTCCTTGTCAGATGGAAGCAGCAGCACGCACATAGCAGTTTGGCAAGAAATAAAGAGCTACAGAAGAGCGTGGTCTAGCAAAATGAGGCAGGAAAAAGCATTTGCTACATGTGTCCTCTTTGTCGCCTAACAACAGGTAGCAGCATAAACCAGATGGGGGTGAAGTTCTTGCAGGCGACATCTAACGTCAAATGAGCAAGCGGGCTTACCACAGCTGCGGTCCTCTGGCAGTCTGAAAGCTTTGTGCACAAGCCGGATGCTAAGCGCCTTCCTTTGCCTTTTAGCAGTGCTCATGCATTGCCAGCACTAGGTGGGAATGGTCACTATCCCACAGACATTCGTTTCGTTGTGCCCGTTGCTAAGCGCTCTGGAGCACTTTTTATGACGTAAGCGGAACACCTCTTGCCGTTCCATTCTCAGAGCTACGGAGTTAAGTAATCTGCGACTCTTGGCGTGAATGCCAGAGGAAAACATTTCCAATGTGTCTGGCAGATTGAAACTGGACCTAGAAAACACCTTTGTCAGGAGCTTGCACCTGCACCTTACACACACACAGATTTGCATCACATCTAAATGGCCAAGCTCTTTCTTAGGCAAGTTGAAAGCTGCTGTCAGAAGGCTGTGCTCCTTGTCAGATGGAAGCAGCAGCACGCACATAGCAGTTTGGCAAGCACTAAAGAGCCACAGAAGAGCGTGGTCTAGCAAAACGGGTCAGGAAAAAGCATTTGCTACATGTGCTCTTGTTGTCGCCTAACAACAGGTAGCAGCATAAACCAGATGGGGGTGAAGTTCTTGCCGGCGACATCTAACGTCAAATGAGCAAGCGGGCTTACCACAGCTGCGGTCCTCTGGCAGTCTGAAAGCTTTGTGCACAAGCCGCATGCTAAGCGCCTTTCTTTGCCTTTTGGCAGTGCTCGTGCATTGCCAGCACTAGGCGGGAATGGTCACTATCCCGCAGACACGTTTCGTTGTGCCCGTTGCTAAGCGCTCTGGAGCACTATTTATGACGAAAGCGGAACACCTCTTGCCGTTCCATTCTCAGAGCTACGGAGTTAAGTAATCTGCGACTCTTGGCGTGAATGCCAGAGGAAAACATTTCCAATGTGTCTGGCAGATTGAAACTGGACCTAGAAAACACCTTTGTCAGGAACTTGCACCTGCACATTACACACACACAGATTTGCAACACATCTAAATGGCCAAGCTCTTTCTTAGGCAAGTTGAAAGCTGCTGTCAGAAGGCTGTGCTCCTTGTCAGATGGAAGCAGCAGCACGCACACAGCAGTTTGGCAAGAACTAAAGAGCTGCAGAAGAGCGTGGTCTAGCAAAATGAGGCAGGAAAAAGCATTTGCTACATGTGTCCTCTTTGTCGCCTAACAACAGGTAGCAGCATAAACCAGATGCGGGTGAAGTTCTTGCAGGCGACATCTAACGTCAAATGAGCAAACGGGCTTACCACAGCTGCGGTCCTCTGGCAGTCTGAAAGCTCTGCGCACAAGCCGCATGCTAAGCGCCTTCCTTTGCCTTTTGGCAGTGCTCGTGCATTGCCAGCACTAGGCGGGAATGGTCACTATCCCACAGACACGTTTCGTTGTGCCCATTGCCAAGCGCTCTGGAGCACTGTTTATGACGTAAGCGGAACACCTCTTGCCGTTCCATTCTCAGAGCTCCTCAGTTAAGTAATCTGCGACTCTTGGTGCGAATGCCAGAGGAAAACATTTCCAATGTGTCTGGCATATAAAAACTGAACCTGGAGAACACCTTTGTCAGGAGCTTGCACCTGCACCTTACACGCACACAGATTTGTGTCACATCTAAATGGCCAAGCTCTTTCTTAGACAAGTTGAAAGCTGCTGTCAGAAGGTTGTGCTCCTTGTCAGATGGAAGCAACAGCACGCACATAGCAGTTTGGCGAGCACTAAAGAGCCACAGAAGAGCGTGGCCTAGCAAAATGAAACAGGAAAAAGCATTTGCTACATGTGCTCTTGTTGTCGCCTACAACAGGTAGCAGCATAAACCAGATGCGGGTGAAGTTCTTGCAGGCGACATCTAACGTCAAATGAGCAAGCGGGCTTACCACAGCTGCGGTCCTCTGGCAGTCTGAAAGCTTTGCGCACAAGCCGCATGCTAAGCGCCTTCCTTTGCCTTTTAGCAGTGCTCATGCATTGCCAGCACTAGGTGGGAATGGTCACTATCCCACAGACATTCGTTTCGTTGTGCCCGTTGCTAAGCGCTCTGGAGCTCTGTTTATGACGTAAGCGGAACACCTCTTGCCGTTCCATTCTCAGAGCTCCTCAGTTAAGTAATCTGCGACTCTTGGAGCGAATGATAGAGGAAGACATTTCCAATGCGTCTGGCAGATTGAAACTGGACCTAGAGAACACCTTTGTCAGGAGCTTGCACCTGCACCTTACACACACACAGATTTGCAACACATCTAAATGGCCAAGCTCTTTCTTAGACAAGTTGAAAGCTGCTGTCAGAAGGTTGTGCTCCTTGTCAGATGGAAGCAGCAATACGTACATAGGGGTTTGGAAAGAACTAAAGAGCCACAGAAGAGCGTGGTCTAGCAAAATGAGGCAGGAAAAAGCATTTGCTACATGTGCTCTTGTTGTCGCCTACAACAGGTAGCAGCATAAACCAGATGGGGGTGAAGTTCTTGCAGGCGACATCGAACGTCAAATGAGCAAGCGGGCTTACCACAGCTGCGGTCCTCTGGCAGTCTGAAAGCTCTGCGCACAAGCCGCATGCTAAGTGCCTTCCTTTGCCTTTTGGCAGTGCCCGTGCATTGCCAGCACTAGGCGGGAATGGTCACGATCCCGCACACCCGTTTCGTTGTGCCCGTTGCTAAGCGCTCTGGTGCTCTGTTTATGACGTAAGCGGAACACCTCTTGCCGTTCCATTCTCAGAACTACGGAGTTAAGTAATCTGCGACTCTTGGCGCGAATGCCAGAGGAAAACATTTCCAATGTGTCTGGCAGATTGAAACTGGACCTAGAAAACACCTTTGTCAGGAGCTTGCACCTGCACCTTCCACACACACAGATTTGCATCACATCTAAATGGCCAAGCTCTTCCTTAGGCAAGTTGAAAGCTGCTGTCAGAAGGCTGTGCTCCTTGTCAGATGGAAGCAGCAGCACGCACATAGCAGTTTGGCAAGAACTAAAGAGCCACAGAAGACCGTGGTCTAGCAAAATGAGGCAGGAAAAAGCATTTGCTACATGTGTCCTTTTTGTCTCCTAACACCAGGTAGCAGCATAAACGAGATGCGAGTGAAGTTCTTGCAGGCGACATCTAACGTCAAATGAGCAAGCGGGCTTACCACAGCTGCGGTCCTCTGGCAGTCTGAAAGCTTTGCGCACAAGCCGCATGCTAAGCGCCTTTCTTTGCCTTTTGGCAGTGCTCGTGCATTGCCAGCACTAGGCGGGAATGGTCACTATCCCGCAGACACGTTTCGTTGTGCCCGTTGCTAAGCGCTCTGGAGCACTGTTTATGACGTAAGCGGAACACCTCTTGCCGTTCCATTCTCAGAGCTACGGAGTTAAGTAATCTGCGACTCTTGGCGTGAATGCCAGAGGAAAACATTTCCAATGTGTCTGGCAGATTGAAACTGGACCTAGAAAACACCTTTGTCAGGAGCTTGCATGTGCACATTACACGCACACAGATTTGCATCACATCTAAATGGCCAAGCTCTTTCTTAGACAAGTTGAAAGCTGCTGTCAGAAGGTTGTGCTCCTTGTCAGATGGAAGCAACAGCACGCACATAGCAGTTTGGCGAGCACTAAAGAGCCACAGAAGAGTGTGGCCTAGCAAAATGAAACAGGAAAAAGCATTTGCTACATGTGCTCTTGTTGTCGCCTACAACAGGTAGCAGCATAAACCAGATGCGGGTGAAGTTCTTGCAGGCGACATCTAACGTCAAATGAGCAAGCGGGCTTACCACAGCTGCGGTCCTCTGGCAGTCTGAAAGCTTTGCGCACAAGCCGCATGCTAAGTGCCTTCCTTTGCCTTTTGGCAGTGCCCGTGCATTGCCAGCACTAGGCGGGAATGGTCACTATCCCGCACACCCGTTTCGTTGTGCCCGTTGCTAAGCGCTCTGGTGCTCTGTTTATGACGTAAGCGGAACACCTCTTGCCGTTCCATTCTCAGAGCTCCTCAGTTAAACAATCTGCGACTCTTGGCGTGAATGCCAGAGGAAAACATTACCAATGTGTCTGACAGGGAGAAACTGAACCTAGAGAACACCTTTGTCAGGAGCTTGCACCTGCACCTTACAGACACACAGATTTGCATCACATCTAAATGGCCAAGCTCTTTCTTAGGCAAGTTGAAAGCTGCTGTCAGAAGGCTGTGCTCCTTGTCAGATGGAAGCAGCAGTACGTACATAGGGGTTTGGAAAGAACTAAAGAGCCACAGAAGAGCGTGGTCTAGCAAAATGAGGCAGGAAAAAGCATTTGCTACATGTGTCCTCTTTGTCGCCTAACAACAGGTAGCAGCATAAACCAGATGCGGGTGAAGTTCTTGCAGGCGACATCTAACGTCAAATGAGCAAGCGGGCTTACCACAGCTGCGGTCCTCTGGCAGTCTGAAAGCTTTGTGCACAAGCCGCAAGCTAAGCGCCTTCCTTTGCCTTTTAGCAGTGCTCATGCATTGCCAGCACTAGGTGGGAATGGTCACTATCCCACAGACATTCGTTTCGTTGTGCCCGTTGCTAAGCGCTCTGGAGCACTTTTTATGACGTAAGCGGAACACCTCTTGCCGTTCCATTCTCAGAGCTCCTCAGTTAAGTAATCTGCGACTCTTGGAGCGAATGATAGAGGAAGACATTTCCAATGCGTCTGGCAGATTGAAACTGGACCTAGAGAACACCTTTGTCAGGAGCTTGCACCTGCACCTTACACACACACAGATTTGCAACACATCTAAATGGCCAAGCTCTTTCTTAGACAAGTTGAAAGCTGCTGTCAGAAGGTTGTGCTCCTTGTCAGATGGAAGCAACAGCACGCACATAGCAGTTTGGCGAGCACTAAAGAGCCACAGAAGAGCGTGGTCTAGCAAAATGAAACAGGAAAAAGCATTTGCTACATGTGCTCTTGTTGTCGCCTACAACAGGTAGCAGCATAAACCAGATGGGGGTGAAGTTCTTGCAGGCGACATCTAACGTCAAATGAGCAAGCGGGCTTACCACAGCTGCGGTCCTCTGGCAGTCTGAAAGCTCTGCGCACAAGCCGCATGCTAAGTGCCTTCCTTTGCCTTTTGGCAGTGCCCGTGCATTGCCAGCACTAGGCGGGAATGGTCACGATCCCGCACACCCGTTTCGTTGTGCCCGTTGCTAAGCGCTCTGGTGCTCTGTTTATGACGTAAGCGGAACACCTCTTGCCGTTCCATTCTCAGAGCTCCTCAGTTAAACAATCTGCGACTCTTGGCGTGAATGCCAGAGGAAAACATTACCAATGTGTCTGACAGGGAGAAACTGAACCTAGAGAACACCTTTGTCAGGAGCTTGCACCTGCACCTTACAGACACACAGATTTGCAACACATCTAAATGGCCAAGCTCTTTCTTAGGCAAGTTGAAAGCTGCTGTCAGAAGGCTGTGCTCCTTGTCAGATGGAAGCAGCAGTACGTATATAGGGGTTTGGAAAGAACTAAAGAGCCACAGAAGAGCGTGGTCTAGCAAAATGAGGCAGGAAAAAGCATTTGCTACATGTGTCCTCTTTGTCGCCTAACAACAGGTAGCAGCATAAACCAGATGCGGGTGAAGTTCTTGCAGGCGACATCGAACGTCAAATGAGCAAGCGGGCTTACCACAGCTGCGGTCCTCTGGCAGTCTGAAAGCTTTGTGCACAAGCCGGATGCTAAGCGCCTTCCTTTGCCTTTTAGCAGTGCTCATGCATTGTCAGCACTAGGTGGGAATGGTCACTATCCCACAGACATTCGTTTCGTTGTGCCCGTTGCTAAGCGCTCTGGAGCACTTTTTATGACGTAAGCGGAACACCTCTTGCCGTTCCATTCTCAGAGCTCCTCAGTTAAGTAATCTGCGACTCTTGGTGCGAATGCCAGAGGAAAACATTTCCAATGTGTCTGGCAGATTGAAACTGGACCTAGAAAACACCTTTGTCAGGAGCTTGCACCTGCACCTTACACACACACAGATTTGCATCACATCTAAATGGCCAAGCTCTTTCTTAGGCAAGTTGAAAGCTGCTGTCAGAAGGCTGTGCTCCTTGTCAGATGGAAGCAGCAGCACGCACATAGCAGTTTGGCAAGCACTAAAGAGCCACAGAAGAGCGTGGTCTAGCAAAACGGGTCAGGAAAAAGCATTTGCTACATGTGCTCTTGTTGTCGCCTAACAACAGGTAGCAGCATAAACCAGATGGGGGTGAAGTTCTTGCCGGCGACATCTAACGTCAAATGAGCAAGCGGGCTTACCACAGCTGCGGTCCTCTGGCAGTCTGAAAGCTTTGCGCACAAGCCGCATGCTAAGCGCCTTTCTTTGCCTTTTGGCAGTGCTCGTGCATTGCCAGCACTAGGTGTGAATGGTCACTATCCCGCAGACACGTTTCGTTGTGCCCGTTGCTAAGCGCTCTGGAGCACTGTTTATGACGAAAGCGGAACACCTCTTGCCGTTCCATTCTCAGAGCTACGGAGTTAAGTAATCTGCGACTCTTGGCGTGAATGCCAGAGGAAAACATTTCCAATGTGTCTGGCAGATTGAAACTGGACCTAGAAAACACCTTTGTCAGGAGCTTGCATGTGCACATTACACACACACAGATTTGCAACACATCTAAATGGCCAAGCTCTTCCTTAGGCAAGTTGAAAGCTGCTGTCAGAAGGCTGTGCTCCTTGTCAGATGGAAGCAGCAGCACGCACATAGCAGTTTGGCAAGAACTAAAGAGCTACAGAAGAGCGTGGTCTAGCAAAATGAGGCAGGAAAAAGCATTTGCTACATGTGTCCTCTTTGTCGCCTAACAACAGGTAGCAGCATAAACCAGATGCGGGTGAAGTTCTTGCAGGCGACATCGAACGTCAAATGAGCAAACGGGCTTACCACAGCTGCGGTCCTCTGGCAGTCTGAAAGCTCTGCGCACAAGCCGCATGCTAAGCGCCTTCCTTTGCCTTTTGGCAGTGCTCATGCATGGCCAGCACTAGGCGGGAATGGTCACTATCCCACAGACACGTTTCGTTGTGCCCATTGCCAAGCGCTCTGGAGCACTGTTTATGACGTAAGCGGAACACCTCTTGCCGTTCCATTCTCAGAGCTCCTCAGTTAAGTAATCTGCGACTCTTGGTGCGAATGCCAGAGGAAAACATTTCCAATGTGTCTGGCATATAAAAACTGAACCTGGAGAACACCTTTGTCAGGAGCTTGCACCTGCACCTTACACGCACACAGATTTGCATCACATCTAAATGGCCAAGCTCTTTCTTAGACAAGTTGAAAGCTGCTGTCAGAAGGTTGTGCTCCTTGTCAGATGGAAGCAACAGCACGCACATAGCAGTTTGGCGAGCACTAAAGAGCCACAGAAGAGCGTGGTCTAGCAAAATGAAACAGGAAAAAGCATTTGCTACATGTGCTCTTGTTGTCGCCTACAACAGGTAGCAGCATAAACCAGATGGGGGTGAAGTTCTTGCCGGCGACATCGAACGTCAAATGAGCAAGCGGGCTTACCACAGCTGCGGTCCTCTGGCAGTCTGAAAGCTTTGCGCACAAGCCGCATGCTAAGCGCCTTCCTTTGTCTTTTGGCAGTGCCTGGGCATTGCCAGCACTAGGCGGGAATGGTCACTATCCCGCACACCCGTTTCGTTGTGCCCGTTGCTAAGCGCTCTGGTGCTCTGTTTATGACGTAAGCGGAACACCTCTTGCCGTTCCATTCTCAGAGCTCCTCAGTTAAACAATCTGCGACTCTTGGCGTGAATGCCAGAGGAAAACATTACCAATGTGTCTGACAGGGAGAAACTGAACCTAGGGAACACCTTTGTCAGGAGCTTGCACCTGCACCTTACAGACACACAGATTTGCAACACATCTAAATGGCCAAGCTCTTTCTTAGGCAAGTTGAAAGCTGCTGTCAGAAGGCTGTGCTCCTTGTCAGATGGAAGCAGCAGTACGTACATAGGGGTTTGGAAAGAACTAAAGAGCCACAGAAGAGCGTGGTCTAGCAAAATGAGGCAGGAAAAAGCATTTGCTACATGTGTCCTCTTTGTCGCCTAACAACAGGTAGCAGCATAAACCAGATGCGGGTGAAGTTCTTGCAGGCGACATCGAACGTCAAATGAGCAAGCGGGCTTACCACAGCTGCGGTCCTCTGGCAGTCTGAAAGCTTTGTGCACAAGCCGGATGCTAAGCGCCTTCCTTTGCCTTTTAGCAGTGCTCATGCATTGTCAGCACTAGGTGGGAATGATCACTATCCCACAGACATTCGTTTCGTTTTGCCCGTTGCTAAGCGCTCTGGAGCACTTTTTATGACGTAAGCGGAACACCTCTTGCCGTTCCATTCTCAGAGCTCCTCAGTTAAGTAATCTGCGACTCTTGGTGCGAATGCCAGAGGAAAACATTTCCAATGTGTCTGGCAGATTGAAACTGGACCTAGAAAACACCTTTGTCAGGAGCTTGCACCTGCACCTTACACACACACAGATTTGCATCACATCTAAATGGCCAAGCTCTTTCTTAGGCAAGTTGAAAGCTGCTGTCAGAAGGCTGTGCTCCTTGTCAGATGGAAGCAGCAGCACGCACACAGCAGTTTGGCAAGAACCTAAGAGCCACAGAAGAGCGTGGTCTAGCAAAATGAGGCATGAAAAAGCATTTGCTACATGTGTCCTCTTTGTCGCCTTACAACAGGTAGCAGCATAAACCAGATGCGGCTGAAGCTCTTGCAGGCGACATCTAACGTCAAATGAGCAAGCGGGCTTACCACAGCTGCGGTCCTCTGGCAGTCTGAAAGCTTTGTGCACAAGCCGCATGCTAAGTGCCTTCCTTTGCCTTTTGGCAGTGCCCGTGCATTGCCAGCACTAGGCGGGAATGGTCACTATCCCGCACACCCGTTTCGTTGTGCCCGTTGCTAAGCGCTCTGGTGCTCTGTTTATGACGTAAGCGGAACACCTCTTGCCGTTCCATTCTCAGAGCTCCTCAGTTAAACAATCTGCGACTCTTGGCGTGAATGCCAGAGGAAAACATTACCAATGTGTCTGACAGGGAGAAACTGAACCTAGGGAACACCTTTGTCAGGAGCTTGCACCTGCACCTTACAGACACACAGATTTGCATCACATCTAAATGGCCAAGCTCTTTCTTAAGCAAGTTGAAAGCTGCTGTCAGAAGGCTGTGCTCCTTGTCAGATGGAAGCAGCAGTACGTACATAGGGGTTTGGAAAGAACTAAAGAGCCACAGAAGAGCGTGGTCTAGCAAAATGAGGCAGGAAAAAGCATTTGCTACATGTGTCCTCTTTGTCGCCTAACAACAGGTAGCAGCATAAACCAGATGCGGGTGAAGTTCTTGCAGGCGACATCGAACGTCAAATGAGCAAACGGGCTTACCACAGCTGCGGTCCTCTGGCAGTCTGAAAGCTCTGCGCACAAGCCGCATGCTAAGCGCCTTCCTTTGCCTTTTGGCAGTGCTCGTGCATGGCCAGCACAAGGCGGGAATGGTCACTATCCCACAGACACGTTTCGTTGTGCCCATTGCCAAGCGCTCTGGAGCACTGTTTATGACGTAAGCGGAACACCTCTTGCCGTTCCATTCTCAGAGCTCCTCAGTTAAGTAATCTGCGACTCTTGGTGCGAATGCCAGAGGAAAACATTTCCAATGTGTCTGGCATATAAAAACTGAACCTGGAGAACACCTTTGTCAGGAGCTTGCACCTGCACCTTACACGCACACAGATTTGCATCACATCTAAATGGCCAAGCTCTTTCTTAGACAAGTTGAAAGCTGCTGTCAGAAGGTTGTGCTCCTTGTCAGATGGAAGCAACAGCACGCACATAGCAGTTTGGCGAGCACTAAAGAGCCACAGAAGAGCGTGGTCTAGCAAAATGAAACAGGAAAAAGCATTTGCTACATGTGCTCTTGTTGTCGCCTACAACAGGTAGCAGCATAAACCAGATGGGGGTGAAGTTCTTGCAGGCGACATCGAACGTCAAATGAGCAAGCGGGCTTACCACAGCTGCGGTCCTCTGGCAGTCTGAAAGCTTTGCGCACAAGCCGCATGCTAAGTGCCTTCCTTTGCCTTTTGGCAGTGCCCGTGCATTGCCAGCACTAGGCGGGAATGGTCACGATCCCGCACACCCGTTTCGTTGTGCCCGTTGCTAAGCGCTCTGGTGCTCTGTTTATGACGTAAGCGGAACACCTCTTGCCGTTCCATTCTCAGAGCTCCTCAGTTAAACAATCTGCGACTCTTGGCGTGAATGCCAGAGGAAAACATTACCAATGTGTCTGACAGGGAGAAACTGAACCTAGAGAACACCTTTGTCAGGAGCTTGCACCTGCACCTTACAGACACACAGATTTGCAACACATCTAAATGGCCAAGCTCTTTTTTAGGCAAGTTGAAAGCTGCTGTCAGAAGGCTGTGCTCCTTGTCAGATGGAAGCAGCAGTACGTACATAGGTGTTTGGAAAGAACTAAAGAGCCACAGAAGAGCGTGGTCTAGCAAAATGAGGCAGGAAAAAGCATTTGCTACATGTGTCCTCTTTGTCGCCTAACAACAGGTAGCAGCATAAACCAGATGCGGGTGAAGTTCTTGCAGGCGACATCGAACGTCAAATGAGCAAGCGGGCTTACCACAGCTGCGGTCCTCTGGCAGTCTGAAAGCTTTGTGCACAAGCCGGATGCTAAGCGCCTTCCTTTGCCTTTTAGCAGTGCTCATGCATTGTCAGCACTAGGTGGGAATGGTCACTATCCCACAGACATTCGTTTCGTTGTGCCCGTTGCTAAGCGCTCTGGAGCACTGTTTATGACGTAAGCGGAACACCTCTTGCCGTTCCATTCTCAGAGCTACGGAGTTAAGTAATCTGCGACTCTTGGTGCGAATGCCAGAGGAAAACATTTCCAATGTGTCTGGCAGATTGAAACTGGACCTAGAAAACACCTTTGTCAGGAACTTGCACCTGCACATTACACACACACAGATTTGCAACACATCTAAATGGCCAAGCTCTTTCTTAGGCAAGTTGAAAGCTGCTGTCAGAAGGCTGTGCTCCTTGTCAGATGGAAGCAGCAGCACGCACATAGCAGTTTGGCAAGCACTAAAGAGCCACAGAAGAGCGTGGTCTAGCAAAATGAGGCAGGAAAAAGCATTTGCTACATGTGTCCTCTTTGTCGCCTAACAACAGGTAGCAGCATAAACCAGATGCGGGTGAAGTTCTTGCAGGCGACATCGAACGTCAAATGAGCAAACGGGCTTACCACAGCTGCGGTCCTCTGGCAGTCTGAAAGCTCTGCGCACAAGCCGCATGCTAAGCGCCTTCCTTTGCCTTTTGGCAGTGCTCGTGCATGGCCAGCACTAGGCGGGAATGGTCACTATCCCACAGACACGTTTCGTTGTGCCCATTGCCAAGCGCTCTGGAGCACTGTTTATGACGTAAGCGGAACACCTCTTGCCGTTCCATTCTCAGAGCTCCTCAGTTAAGTAATCTGCGACTCTTGGTGCGAATGCCAGAGGAAAACATTTCCAATGTGTCTGGCATATAAAAACTGAACCTGGAGAACACCTTTGTCAGGAGCTTGCACCTGCACCTTACACGCACACAGATTTGCATCACATCTAAATGGCCAAGCTCTTTCTTAGACAAGTTGAAAGCTGCTGTCAGAAGGTTGTGCTCCTTGTCAGATGGAAGCAACAGCACGCACATAGCAGTTTGGCGAGCACTAAAGAGCCACAGAAGAGCGTGGTCTAGCAAAATGAAACAGGAAAAAGCATTTGCTACATGTGCTCTTGTTGTCGCCTACAACAGGTAGCAGCATAAACCAGATGGGGGTGAAGTTCTTGCCGGCGACATCGAACGTCAAATGAGCAAGCGGGCTTACCACAGCTGCGGTCCTCTGGCAGTCTGAAAGCTTTGCGCACAAGCCGCATGCTAAGTGCCTTCCTTTGCCTTTTGGCAGTGCCTGGGCATTGCCAGCACTAGGCGGGAATGGTCACTATCCCGCACACCCGTTTCGTTGTGCCCGTTGCTAAGCGCTCTGGTGCTCTGTTTATGACGTAAGCGGAACACCTCTTGCCGTTCCATTCTCAGAGCTCCTCAGTTAAACAATCTGCGACTCTTGGCGTGAATGCCAGAGGAAAACATTACCAATGTGTCTGACAGGGAGAAACTGAACCTAGAGAACACCTTTGTCAGGAGCTTGCACCTGCACCTTACAGACACACAGATTTGCAACACATCTAAATGGCCAAGCTCTTTCTTAGGCAAGTTGAAAGCTGCTGTCAGAAGGCTGTGCTCCTTGTCAGATGGAAGCAGCAGTACGTACATAGGGGTTTGGAAAGAACTAAAGAGCCACAGAAGAGCGTGGTCTAGCAAAATGAGGCAGGAAAAAGCATTTGCTACATGTGTCCTCTTTGTCGCCTAACAACAGGTAGCAGCATAAACCAGATGCGGGTGAAGTTCTTGCAGGCGACATCGAACGTCAAATGAGCAAGCGGGCTTACCACAGCTGCGGTCCTCTGGCAGTCTGAAAGCTTTGTGCACAAGCCGCATGCTAAGCGCCTTCCTTTGCCTTTTAGCAGTGCTCATGCATTGTCAGCACTAGGTGGGAATGGTCACTATCCCACAGACATTCGTTTCGTTGTGCCCGTTGCTAAGCGCTCTGGAGCACTTTTTATGACGTAAGCGGAACACCTCTTGCCGTTCCATTCTCAGAGCTCCTCAGTTAAGTAATCTGCGACTCTTGGTGCGAATGCCAGAGGAAAACATTTCCAATGTGTCTGGCAGATTGAAACTGGACCTAGAAAACACCTTTGTCAGGAGCTTGCACCTGCACCTTACACACACACAGATTTGCATCACATCTAAATGGCCAAGCTCTTTCTTAGGCAAGTTGAAAGCTGCTGTCAGAAGGCTGTGCTCCTTGTCAGATGGAAGCAGCAGCACGCACACAGCAGTTTGGCAAGAACCTAAGAGCCACAGAAGAGCGTGGTCTAGCAAAACGGGTCAGGAAAAAGCATTTACTACATGTGCTCTTGTTGTCGCCTAACAACAGGTAGCAGCATAAACCAGATGGGGGTGAAGTTCTTGCAGGCGACATCTAACGTCAAATGAGCAAGCGGGCTTACCACAGCTGCGGTCCTCTGGCAGTCTGAAAGCTTTGCGCACAAGCCGCATGCTAAGCGCCTTTCTTTGCCTTTTGGCAGTGCTCGTGCATTGCCAGCACTAGGCGGGAATGGTCACTATCCCGCAGACACGTTTCGTTGTGCCCGTTGCTAAGCGCTCTGGAGCACTGTTTATGACGTAAGCGGAACACCTCTTGCCGTTCCATTCTCAGAGCTACGGAGTTAAGTAATCTGCGACTCTTGGCGTGAATGCCAGAGGAAAACATTTCCAATGTGTCTGGCAGATTGAAACTGGACCTAGAAAACACCTTTGTCAGGAACTTGCACCTGCACATTACACACACACAGATTTGCAACACATCTAAATGGCCAAGCTCTTTCTTAGGCAAGTTGAAAGCTGCTGTCAGAAGGCTGTGCTCCTTGTCAGATGGAAGCAGCAGCACGCACACAGCAGTTTGGCAAGAACCTAAGAGCCACAGAAGAGCGTGGCCTAGCAAAATGAGGCATGAAAAAGCATTTGCTACATGTGTCCTCTTTGTCGCCTTACAACAGGTAGCAGCATAAACCAGATGCGGCTGAAGCTCTTGCAGGCGACATCTAACGTCAAATGAGCAAGCGGGCTTACCACAGCTGCGGTCCTCTGGCAGTCTGAAAGCTTTGTGCACAAGCCGCATGCTAAGTGCCTTCCTTTGCCTTTTGGCAGTGCCCGTGCATTGCCAGCACTAGGCGGGAATGGTCACTATCCCGCACACCCGTTTCGTTGTGCCCGTTGCTAAGCGCTCTGGTGCTCTGTTTATGACGTAAGCGGAACACCTCTTGCCGTTCCATTCTCAGAGCTCCTCAGTTAAACAATCTGCGACTCTTGGCGTGAATGCCAGAGGAAAACATTACCAATGTGTCTGACAGGGAGAAACTGAACCTAGGGAACACCTTTGTCAGGAGCTTGCACCTGCACCTTACACACACAGATTTGCATCACATCTAAATGGCCAAGCTCTTTCTTAAGCAAGTTGAAAGCTGCTGTCAGAAGGCTGTGCTCCTTGTCAGATGGAAGCAGAAGCACGCACATAGCAGTTTGGCAAGAACTATAGAGCTACAGAAGAGCGTGGTCTAGCAAAATGAGGCAGGAAAAAGCATTTGCTACATGTGTCCTCTTTGTCGCCTAACAACAGGTAGCAGCATAAACCAGATGCGGGTGAAGTTCTTGCAGGCGACATCGAACGTCAAATGAGCAAACGGGCTTACCACAGCTGCGGTCCTCTGGCAGTCTGAAAGCTTTGTGCACAAGCCGCATGCTAAGCGCCTTCCTTTGCCTTTTAGCAGTGCTCATGCATTGTCAGCACTAGGTGGGAATGGTCACTATCCCACAGACATTCGTTTCGTTGTGCCCGTTGCTAAGCGCTCTGGAGCACTTTTTATGACGTAAGCGGAACACCTCTTGCCGTTCCATTCTCAGAGCTCCTCAGTTAAGTAATCTGCGACTCTTGGTGCGAATGCCAGAGGAAAACATTTCCAATGTGTCTGGCAGATTGAAACTGGACCTAGAAAACACCTTTGTCAGGAGCTTGCACCTGCACCTTACACACACACAGATTTGCATCACATCTAAATGGCCAAGCTCTTTCTTAGGCAAGTTGAAAGCTGCTGTCAGAAGGCTGTGCTCCTTGTCAGATGGAAGCAGCAGCACGCACATAGGAGTTTGGCAAGAACTAAAGAGCTACAGAAGAGCGTGGTCTAGCAAAATGAGGCAGGAAAAAGCATTTGCTACATGTGTCCTCTTTGTCGCCTAACAACAGGTAGCAGCATAAACCAGATGCGGGTGAAGTTCTTGCAGGCGACATCGAACGTCAAATGAGCAAACGGGCTTACCACAGCTGCGGTCCTCTGGCAGTCTGAAAGCTCTGCGCACAAGCCGCATACTAAGCGCCTTCCTTTGCCTTTTGGCAGTGCTCGTGCATGGCCAGCACTAGGCGGGAATGGTCACTATCCCACAGACACGTTTCGTTGTGCCCATTGCCAAGCGCTCTGGAGCACTGTTTATGACGTAAGCGGAACACCTCTTGCCGTTCCATTCTCAGAGCTCCTCAGTTAAGTAATCTGCGACTCTTGGTGCGAATGCCAGAGGAAAACATTTCCAATGTGTCTGGCATATAAAAACTGAACCTGGAGAACACCTTTGTCAGGAGCTTGCACCTGCACCTTACACGCACACAGATTTGCATCACATCTAAATGGCCAAGCTCTTTCTTAGACAAGTTGAAAGCTGCTGTCAGAAGGTTGTGCTCCTTGTCAGATGGAAGCAACAGCACGCACATAGCAGTTTGGCGAGCACTAAAGAGCCACAGAAGAGCGTGGTCTAGCAAAATGAAACAGGAAAAAGCATTTGCTACATGTGCTCTTGTTGTCGCCTACAACAGGTAGCAGCATAAACCAGATGCGGCTGAAGCTCTTGCCGGCGACATCGAACGTCAAATGAGCAAGCGGGCTTACCACAGCTGCGGTCCTCTGGCAGTCTGAAAGCTTTGCGCACAAGCCGCATGCTAAGTGCCTTCCTTTGCCTTTTGGCAGTGCCTGGGCATTGCCAGCACTAGGCGGGAATGGTCACTATCCCGCACACCCGTTTCGTTGTGCCCGTTGCTAAGCGCTCTGGTGCTCTGTTTATGACGTAAGCGGAACACCTCTTGCCGTTCCATTCTCAGAGCTCCTCAGTTAAACAATCTGCGACTCTTGGCGTGAATGCCAGAGGAAAACATTACCAATGTGTCTGACAGGGAGAAACTGAACCTAGAGAACACCTTTGTCAGGAGCTTGCACCTGCACCTTACAGACACACAGATTTGCAACACATCTAAATGGCCAAGCTCTTTCTTAGGCAAGTTGAAAGCTGCTGTCAGAAGGCTGTGCTCCTTGTCAGATGGAAGCAGCAGTACGTACATAGGGGTTTGGAAAGAACTAAAGAGCCACAGAAGAGCGTGGTCTAGCAAAATGAGGCAGGAAAAAGCATTTGCTACATGTGTCCTCTTTGTCGCCTAACAACAGGTAGCAGCATAAACCAGATGCGGGTGAAGTTCTTGCAGGCGACATCGAACGTCAAATTAGCAAGCGGGCTTACCACAGCTGCGGTCCTCTGGCAGTCTGAAAGCTTTGTGCACAAGCCGGATGCTAAGCGCCTTCCTTTGCCTTTTAGCAGTGCTCATGCATTGTCAGCACTAGGTGGGAATGATCACTATCCCACAGACATTCGTTTCGTTGTGCCCGTTGCTAAGCGCTCTGGAGCACTTTTTATGACGTAAGCGGAACACCTCTTGCCGTTCCATTCTCAGAGCTACGGAGTTAAGTAATCTGCGACTCTTGGCGTGAATGCCAGAGGAAAACATTTCCAATGTGTCTGGCAGATTGAAACTGGACCTAGAAAACACCTTTGTCAGGAACTTGCACCTGCACATTACACACACACAGATTTGCAACACATCTAAATGGCCAAGCTCTTTCTTAGGCAAGTTGAAAGCTGCTGTCAGAAGGCTGTGCTCCTTGTCAGATGGAAGCAGCAGCACGCACACAGCAGTTTGGCAAGAACCTAAGAGCCACAGAAGAGCGTGGCCTAGCAAAATGAGGCATGAAAAAGCATTTGCTACATGTGTCCTCTTTGTCGCCTTACAACAGGTAGCAGCATAAACCAGATGCGGCTGAAGCTCTTGCAGGCGACATCTAACGTCAAATGAGCAAGCGGGCTTACCACAGCTGCGGTCCTCTGGCAGTCTGAAAGCTTTGTGCACAAGCCGCATGCTAAGTGCCTTCCTTTGCCTTTTGGCAGTGCCCGTGCATTGCCAGCACTAGGCGGGAATGGTCACTATCCCGCACACCCGTTTCGTTGTGCCCGTTGCTAAGCGCTCTGGTGCTCTGTTTATGACGTAAGCGGAACACCTCTTGCCGTTCCATTCTCAGAGCTCCTCAGTTAAACAATCTGCGACTCTTGGCGTGAATGCCAGAGGAAAACATTACCAATGTGTCTGACAGGGAGAAACTGAACCTAGGGAACACCTTTGTCAGGAGCTTGCACCTGCACCTTACACACACAGATTTGCATCACATCTAAATGGCCAAGCTCTTTCTTAAGCAAGTTGAAAGCTGCTGTCAGAAGGCTGTGCTCCTTGTCAGATGGAAGCAGAAGCACGCACATAGCAGTTTGGCAAGAACTATAGAGCTACAGAAGAGCGTGGTCTAGCAAAATGAGGCAGGAAAAAGCATTTGCTACATGTGTCCTCTTTGTCGCCTAACAACAGGTAGCAGCATAAACCAGATGCGGGTGAAGTTCTTGCAGGCGACATCGAACGTCAAATGAGCAAACGGGCTTACCACAGCTGCGGTCCTCTGGCAGTCTGAAAGCTTTGTGCACAAGCCGCATGCTAAGCGCCTTCCTTTGCCTTTTAGCAGTGCTCATGCATTGTCAGCACTAGGTGGGAATGGTCACTATCCCACAGACATTCGTTTCGTTGTGCCCGTTGCTAAGCGCTCTGGAGCACTTTTTATGACGTAAGCGGAACACCTCTTGCCGTTCCATTCTCAGAGCTCCTCAGTTAAGTAATCTGCGACTCTTGGTGCGAATGCCAGAGGAAAACATTTCCAATGTGTCTGGCAGATTGAAACTGGACCTAGAAAACACCTTTGTCAGGAGCTTGCACCTGCACCTTACACACACACAGATTTGCATCACATCTAAATGGCCAAGCTCTTTCTTAGGCAAGTTGAAAGCTGCTGTCAGAAGGCTGTGCTCCTTGTCAGATGGAAGCAGCAGCACGCACATAGGAGTTTGGCAAGAACTAAAGAGCTACAGAAGAGCGTGGTCTAGCAAAATGAGGCAGGAAAAAGCATTTGCTACATGTGTCCTCTTTGTCGCCTAACAACAGGTAGCAGCATAAACCAGATGCGGGTGAAGTTCTTGCAGGCGACATCGAACGTCAAATGAGCAAACGGGCTTACCACAGCTGCGGTCCTCTGGCAGTCTGAAAGCTCTGCGCACAAGCCGCATACTAAGCGCCTTCCTTTGCCTTTTGGCAGTGCTCGTGCATGGCCAGCACTAGGCGGGAATGGTCACTATCCCACAGACACGTTTCGTTGTGCCCATTGCCAAGCGCTCTGGAGCACTGTTTATGACGTAAGCGGAACACCTCTTGCCGTTCCATTCTCAGAGCTCCTCAGTTAAGTAATCTGCGACTCTTGGTGCGAATGCCAGAGGAAAACATTTCCAATGTGTCTGGCATATAAAAACTGAACCTGGAGAACACCTTTGTCAGGAGCTTGCACCTGCACCTTACACGCACACAGATTTGCATCACATCTAAATGGCCAAGCTCTTTCTTAGACAAGTTGAAAGCTGCTGTCAGAAGGTTGTGCTCCTTGTCAGATGGAAGCAACAGCACGCACATAGCAGTTTGGCGAGCACTAAAGAGCCACAGAAGAGCGTGGTCTAGCAAAATGAAACAGGAAAAAGCATTTGCTACATGTGCTCTTGTTGTCGCCTACAACAGGTAGCAGCATAAACCAGATGCGGCTGAAGCTCTTGCCGGCGACATCGAACGTCAAATGAGCAAGCGGGCTTACCACAGCTGCGGTCCTCTGGCAGTCTGAAAGCTTTGCGCACAAGCCGCATGCTAAGTGCCTTCCTTTGCCTTTTGGCAGTGCCTGGGCATTGCCAGCACTAGGCGGGAATGGTCACTATCCCGCACACCCGTTTCGTTGTGCCCGTTGCTAAGCGCTCTGGTGCTCTGTTTATGACGTAAGCGGAACACCTCTTGCCGTTCCATTCTCAGAGCTCCTCAGTTAAACAATCTGCGACTCTTGGCGTGAATGCCAGAGGAAAACATTACCAATGTGTCTGACAGGGAGAAACTGAACCTAGAGAACACCTTTGTCAGGAGCTTGCACCTGCACCTTACAGACACACAGATTTGCAACACATCTAAATGGCCAAGCTCTTTCTTAGGCAAGTTGAAAGCTGCTGTCAGAAGGCTGTGCTCCTTGTCAGATGGAAGCAGCAGTACGTACATAGGGGTTTGGAAAGAACTAAAGAGCCACAGAAGAGCGTGGTCTAGCAAAATGAGGCAGGAAAAAGCATTTGCTACATGTGTCCTCTTTGTCGCCTAACAACAGGTAGCAGCATAAACCAGATGCGGGTGAAGTTCTTGCAGGCGACATCGAACGTCAAATTAGCAAGCGGGCTTACCACAGCTGCGGTCCTCTGGCAGTCTGAAAGCTTTGTGCACAAGCCGGATGCTAAGCGCCTTCCTTTGCCTTTTAGCAGTGCTCATGCATTGTCAGCACTAGGTGGGAATGATCACTATCCCACAGACATTCGTTTCGTTGTGCCCGTTGCTAAGCGCTCTGGAGCACTGTTTATGACGTAAGCGGAACACCTCTTGCCGTTCCATTCTCAGAGCTACGGAGTTAAGTAATCTGCGACTCTTGGCGTGAATGCCAGAGGAAAACATTTCCAATGTGTCTGGCAGATTGAAACTGGACCTAGAAAACACCTTTGTCAGGAACTTGCACCTGCACATTACACACACACAGATTTGCAACACATCTAAATGGCCAAGCTCTTTCTTAGGCAAGTTGAAAGCTGCTGTCAGAAGGCTGTGCTCCTTGTCAGATGGAAGCAGCAGCACGCACACAGCAGTTTGGCAAGAACCTAAGAGCCACAGAAGAGCGTGGCCTAGCAAAATGAGGCATGAAAAAGCATTTGCTACATGTGTCCTCTTTGTCGCCTTACAACAGGTAGCAGCATAAACCAGATGCGGCTGAAGCTCTTGCAGGCGACATCTAACGTCAAATGAGCAAGCGGGCTTACCACAGCTGCGGTCCTCTGGCAGTCTGAAAGCTTTGTGCACAAGCCGCATGCTAAGTGCCTTCCTTTGCCTTTTGGCAGTGCCCGTGCATTGCCAGCACTAGGCGGGAATGGTCACTATCCCGCACACCCGTTTCGTTGTGCCCGTTGCTAAGCGCTCTGGTGCTCTGTTTATGACGTAAGCGGAACACCTCTTGCCGTTCCATTCTCAGAGCTCCTCAGTTAAACAATCTGCGACTCTTGGCGTGAATGCCAGAGGAAAACATTACCAATGTGTCTGACAGGGAGAAACTGAACCTAGGGAACACCTTTGTCAGGAGCTTGCACCTGCACCTTACACACACAGATTTGCATCACATCTAAATGGCCAAGCTCTTTCTTAAGCAAGTTGAAAGCTGCTGTCAGAAGGCTGTGCTCCTTGTCAGATGGAAGCAGAAGCACGCACATAGCAGTTTGGCAAGAACTATAGAGCTACAGAAGAGCGTGGTCTAGCAAAATGAGGCAGGAAAAAGCATTTGCTACATGTGTCCTCTTTGTCGCCTAACAACAGGTAGCAGCATAAACCAGATGCGGGTGAAGTTCTTGCAGGCGACATCGAACGTCAAATGAGCAAACGGGCTTACCACAGCTGCGGTCCTCTGGCAGTCTGAAAGCTTTGTGCACAAGCCGGATGCTAAGCGCCTTCCTTTGCCTTTTAGCAGTGCTCATGCATTGCCAGCACTAGGTGGGAATGGTCACTATCCCACAGACATTCGTTTCGTTGTGCCCGTTGCTAAGCGCTCTGGAGCACTGTTTATGACGTAAGCGGAACACCTCTTGCCGTTCCATTCTCAGAGCTACGGAGTTAAGTAATCTGCGACTCTTGGCGTGAATGCCAGAGGAAAACATTTCCAATGTGTCTGGCAGATTGAAACTGGACCTAGAAAACACCTTTGTCAGGAGCTTGCACCTGCACCTTCCACACACACAGATTTGCATCACATCTAAATGGCCAAGCTCTTCCTTACGCAAGTTGAAAGCTGCTGTCAGAAGGCTGTGCTCCTTGTCAGATGGAAGCAGCAGCACGCACATAGCAGTTTGGCAAGAACTAAAGAGCCACAGAAGAGCGTGGTCTAGCAAAATGAGGCAGGAAAAAGCATTTGCTACATGTGTCCTTTTTGTCTCCTAACAACAGGTAGCAGCATAAACGAGATGCGAGTGAAGTTCTTGCAGGCGACATCTAACGTCAAATGAGCAAGCGGGCTTACCACAGCTGCGGTCCTCTGGCAGTCTGAAAGCTTTGCGCACAAGCCGCATGCTAAGCGCCTTTCTTTGCCTTTTGGCAGTGCTCGTGCATTGCCAGCACTAGGCGGGAATGGTCACTATCCCGCAGACACGTTTCGTTGTGCCCGTTGCTAAGCGCTCTGGAGCACTGTTTATGACGTAAGCGGAACACCTCTTGCCGTTCCATTCTCAGAGCTACGGAGTTAAGTAATCTGCGACTCTTGGAGCGAATGCCAGAGGAAAACATTTCCAATGTGTCTGGCATATAAAAACTGAACCTGGAGAACACCTTTGTCAGGAGCTTGCACCTGCACCTTACACGCACACAGATTTGCATCACATCTAAATGGCCAAGCTCTTTCTTAGACAAGTTGAAAGCTGCTGTCAGAAGGTTGTGCTCCTTGTCAGATGGAAGCAACAGCACGCACATAGCAGTTTGGCGAGCACTAAAGAGCCACAGAAGAGCGTGGTCTAGCAAAATGAAACAGGAAAAAGCATTTGCTACATGTGCTCTTGTTGTCGCCTACAACAGGTAGCAGCATAAACCAGATGGGGGTGAAGTTCTTGCAGGCGACATCTAACGTCAAATGAGCAAGCGGGCTTACCACAGCTGCGGTCCTCTGGCAGTCTGAAAGCTTTGCGCACAAGCCGCATGCTAAGTGCCTTCCTTTGCCTTTTGGCAGTGCCCGTGCATTGCCAGCACTAGGCGGGAATGGTCACTATCCCGCACACCCGTTTCGTTGTGCCCGTTGCTAAGCGCTCTGGTGCTCTGTTTATGACGTAAGCGGAACACCTCTTGCCGTTCCATTCTCAGAGCTCCTCAGTTAAACAATCTGCGACTCTTGGCGTGAATGCCAGAGGAAAACATTACCAATGTGTCTGACAGGGAGAAACTGAACCTAGAGAACACCTTTGTCAGGAGCTTGCACCTGCACCTTACAGACACACAGATTTGCAACACATCTAAATGGCCAAGCTCTTTCTTAGGCAAGTTGAAAGCTGCTGTCAGAAGGCTGTGCTCCTTGTCAGATGGAAGCAGCAGTACGCACATAGCAGTTTGGCAAGCACTAAAGAGCCACAGAAGAGCGTGGTCTAGCAAAATGAGGCAGGAAAAAGCATTTGCTACATGTGTCCTCTTTGTCGCCTAACAACAGGTAGCAGCATAAACCAGATGCGGGTGAAGTTCTTGCAGGCGACATCGAACGTCAAATGAGCAAGCGGGCTTACCACAGCTGCGGTCCTCTGGCAGTCTGAAAGCTTTGTGCACAAGCCGGATGCTAAGCGCCTTCCTTTGCCTTTTAGCAGTGCTCATGCATTGTCAGCACTAGGTGGGAATGGTCACTATCCCACAGACATTCGTTTCGTTGTGCCCGTTGCTAAGCGCTCTGGAGCACTTTTTATGACGTAAGCGGAACACCTCTTGCCGTTCCATTCTCAGAGCTCCTCAGTTAAGTAATCTGCGACTCTTGGTGCGAATGCCAGAGGAAAACATTTCCAATGTGTCTGGCAGATTGAAACTGGACCTAGAAAACACCTTTGTCAGGAACTTGCACCTGCACCTTACACACACACAGATTTGCATCACATCTAAATGGCCAAGCTCTTTCTTAGGCAAGTTGAAAGCTGCTGTCAGAAGGCTGTGCTCCTTGTCAGATGGAAGCAGCAGCACGCACATAGCAGTTTGGCAAGAACTAAAGAGCTACAGAAGAGCGTGGTCTAGCAAAATGAGGCAGGAAAAAGCATTTGCTACATGTGTCCTCTTTGTCGCCTAACAACAGGTAGCAGCATAAACCAGATGCGGGTGAAGTTCTTGCAGGCGACATCGAACGTCAAATGAGCAAACGGGCTTACCACAGCTGCGGTCCTCTGGCAGTCTGAAAGCTCTGCGCACAAGCCGCATGCTAAGCGCCTTCCTTTGCCTTTTGGCAGTGCTCGTGCATGGCCAGCACTAGGCGGGAATGGTCACTATCCCACAGACACGTTTCGTTGTGCCCATTGCCAAGCGCTCTGGAGCACTGTTTATGACGTAAGCGGAACACCTCTTGCCGTTCCATTCTCAGAGCTCCTCAGTTAAGTAATCTGCGACTCTTGGTGCGAATGCCAGAGGAAAACATTTCCAATGTGTCTGGCATATAAAAACTGAACCTGGAGAACACCTTTGTCAGGAGCTTGCACCTGCACCTTACACGCACACAGATTTGCATCACATCTAAATGGCCAAGCTCTTTCTTAGACAACTTGAAAGCTGCTGTCAGAAGGTTGTGCTCCTTGTCAGATGGAAGCAACAGCACGCACATAGCAGTTTGGCGAGCACTAAAGAGCCACAGAAGAGCGTGGTCTAGCAAAATGAAACAGGAAAAAGCATTTGCTACATGTGCTCTTGTTGTCGCCTACAACAGGTAGCAGCATAAACCAGATGGGGGTGAAGTTCTTGCAGGCGACATCGAACGTCAAATGAGCAAGCGGGCTTACCACAGCTGCGGTCCTCTGGCAGTCTGAAAGCTTTGCGCACAAGCCGCATGCTAAGTGCCTTCCTTTGCCTTTTGGCAGTGCCCGTGCATTGCCAGCACTAGGCGGGAATGGTCACTATCCCGCACACCCGTTTCGTTGTGCCCGTTGCTAAGCGCTCTGGTGCTCTGTTTATGACGTAAGCGGAACACCTCTTGCCGTTCCATTCTCAGAGCTCCTCAGTTAAACAATCTGCGACTCTTGGCGTGAATGCCAGAGGAAAACATTACCAATGTGTCTGACAGGGAGAAACTGAACCTAGAGAACACCTTTGTCAGGAGCTTGCACCTGCACCTTACAGACACACAGATTTGCAACACATCTAAATGGCCAAGCTCTTTCTTAGGCAAGTTGAAAGCTGCTGTCAGAAGGCTGTGCTCCTTGTCAGATGGAAGCAGCAGTACGTACATAGGGGTTTGGAAAGAACTAAAGAGCCACAGAAGAGCGTGGTCTAGCAAAATGAGGCAGGAAAAAGCATTTGCTACATGTGTCCTCTTTGTCGCCTAACAACAGGTAGCAGCATAAACCAGATGCGGGTGAAGTTCTTGCAGGCGACATCGAACGTCAAATTAGCAAGCGGGCTTACCACAGCTGCGGTCCTCTGGCAGTCTGAAAGCTTTGTGCACAAGCCGGATGCTAAGCGCCTTCCTTTGCCTTTTAGCAGTGCTCATGCATTGTCAGCACTAGGTGGGAATGATCACTATCCCACAGACATTCGTTTCGTTGTGCCCGTTGCTAAGCGCTCTGGATCACTTTTTATGACGTAAGCGGAACACCTCTTGCCGTTCCATTCTCAGAGCTCCTCAGTTAAGTAATCTGCGACTCTTGGTGCGAATGCCAGAGGAAAACATTTCCAATGTGTCTGGCAGATTGAAACTGGACCTAGAAAACACCTTTGTCAGGAGCTTGCACCTGCACCTTACACACACACAGATTTGCATCACATCTAAATGGCCAAGCTCTTTCTTAGGCAAGTTGAAAGCTGCTGTCAGAAGGCTGTGCTCCTTGTCAGATGGAAGCAGCAGCACGCACATAGCAGTTTGGCAAGCACTAAAGAGCCACAGAAGAGCGTGGTCTAGCAAAACGGGTCAGGAAAAAGCATTTGCTACATGTGCTCTTGTTGTCGCCTAACAACAGGTAGCAGCATAAACCAGATGGGGGTGAAGTTCTTGCAGGCGACATCGAACGTCAAATGAGCAAGCGGGCTTACCACAGCTGCGGTCCTCTGGCAGTCTGAAAGCTTTGCACACAAGCCGCATGCTAAGCGCCTTTCTTTGCCTTTTGGCAGTGCTCGTGCATTGCCAGCACTAGGCGGGAATGGTCACTATCCCGCACACCCGTTTCGTTGTGCCCGTTGCTAAGCGCTCTGGTGCTCTGTTTATGACGTAAGCGGAACACCTCTTGCCGTTCCATTCTCAGAGCTCCTCAGTTAAACAATCTGCGACTCTTGGCGTGAATGCCAGAGGAAAACATTACCAATGTGTCTGACAGGGAGAAACTGAACCTAGGGAACACCTTTGTCAGGAGCTTGCACCTGCACCTTACACACACAGATTTGCATCACATCTAAATGGCCAAGCTCTTTCTTAAGCAAGTTGAAAGCTGCTGTCAGAAGGCTGTGCTCCTTGTCAGATGGAAGCAGCAGCACGCACATAGCAGTTTGGCAAGAACTAAAGAGCTACAGAAGAGCGTGGTCTAGCAAAATGAGGCAGGAAAAAGCATTTGCTACATGTGTCCTCTTTGTCGCCTAACAACAGGTAGCAGCATAAACCAGATGCGGGTGAAGTTCTTGCAGGCGACATCGAACGTCAAATGAGCAAACGGGCTTACCACAGCTGCGGTCCTCTGGCAGTCTGAAAGCTTTGTGCACAAGCCGCATGCTAAGCGCCTTCCTTTGCCTTTTAGCAGTGCTCATGCATTGCCAGCACTAGGTGGGAATGGTCACTATCCCACAGACATTCGTTTCGTTGTGCCCGTTGCTAAGCGCTCTGGAGCACTTTTTATGACGTAAGCGGAACACCTCTTGCCGTTCCATTCTCAGAGCTACGGAGTTAAGTAATCTGCGACTCTTGGCGTGAATGCCAGAGGAAAACATTTCCAATGTGTCTGGCAGATTGAAACTGGACCTAGAAAACACCTTTGTCAGGAGCTTGCACCTGCACCTTCCACACACACAGATTTGCATCACATCTAAATGGCCAAGCTCTTCCTTAGGCAAGTTGAAAGCTGCTGTCAGAAGGCTGTGCTCCTTGTCAGATGGAAGCAGCAGCACGCACATAGCAGTTTGGCAAGAACTAAAGAGCCACAGAAGAGCGTGGTCTAGCAAAATGAGGCAGGAAAAAGCATTTGCTACATGTGTCCTTTTTGTCTCCTAACAACAGGTAGCAGCATAAACGAGATGCGAGTGAAGTTCTTGCAGGCGACATCTAACGTCAAATGAGCAAGCGGGCTTACCACAGCTGCGGTCCTCTGGCAGTCTGAAAGCTTTGCGCACAAGCCGCATGCTAAGCGCCTTTCTTTGCCTTTTGGCAGTGCTCGTGCATTGCCAGCACTAGGCGGGAATGGTCACTATCCCGCAGACACGTTTCGTTGTGCCCGTTGCTAAGCGCTCTGGAGCACTGTTTATGACGTAAGCGGAACACCTCTTGCCGTTCCATTCTCAGAGCTACGGAGTTAAGTAATCTGAGACTCTTGGCGTGAATGCCAGAGGAAAACATTTCCAATGTGTCTGGCAGATTGAAACTGGACCTAGAAAACACCTTTGTCAGGAGCTTGCATGTGCACATTACACACACACAGATTTGCAACACATCTAAATGGCCAAGCTCTTCCTTAGGCAAGTTGAAAGCTGCTGTCAGAAGGCTGTGCTCCTTGTCAGATGGAAGCAGCAGCACGCACATAGCAGTTTGGCAAGCACTAAAGAGCCACAGAAGAGCGTGGTCTAGCAAAACGGGTCAGGAAAAAGCATTTGCTACATGTGCTCTTGTTGTCGCCTAACAACAGGTAGCAGCATAAACCAGATGCGAGTGAAGTTCTTGCAGGCGACATCTAACGTCAAATGAGCAAGCGGGCTTACCACAGCTGCGGTCCTCTGGCAGTCTGAAAGCTTTGCGCACAAGCCGCATGCTAAGCGCCTTTCTTTGCCTTTTGGCAGTGCTCGTGCATTGCCAGCACTAGGCGGGAATGGTCACTATCCCACAGACACGTTTCGTTGTGCCCATTGCCAAGCGCTCTGGAGCACTGTTTATGACGTAAGCGGAACACCTCTTGCCGTTCCATTCTCAGAGCTCCTCAGTTAAGTAATCTGCGACTCTTGGTGCGAATGCCAGAGGAAAACATTTCCAATGTGTCTGGCATATAAAAACTGAACCTGGAGAACACCTTTGTCAGGAGCTTGCACCTGCACCTTACACACACACAGATTTGCATCACATCTAAATGGCCAAGCTCTTTCTTAGGCAAGTTGAAAGCTGCTGTCAGAAGGCTGTGCTCCTTGTCAGATGGAAGCAGCAGCACGCACATAGCAGTTTGGCAAGCACTAAAGAGCCACAGAAGAGCGTGGTCTAGCAAAACGGGTCAGGAAAAAGCATTTGCTACATGTGCTCTTGTTGTCGCCTAACAACAGGTAGCAGCATAAACCAGATGGGGGTGAAGTTCTTGCAGGCGACATCGAACGTCAAATGAGCAAGCGGGCTTACCACAGCTGCGGTCCTCTGGCAGTCTGAAAGCTTTGCACACAAGCCGCATGCTAAGCGCCTTTCTTTGCCTTTTGGCAGTGCTCGTGCATTGCCAGCACTAGGCGGGAATGGTCACTATCCCGCACACCCGTTTCGTTGTGCCCGTTGCTAAGCGCTCTGGTGCTCTGTTTATGACGTAAGCGGAACACCTCTTGCCGTTCCATTCTCAGAGCTCCTCAGTTAAACAATCTGCGACTCTTGGCGTGAATGCCAGAGGAAAACATTACCAATGTGTCTGACAGGGAGAAACTGAACCTAGGGAACACCTTTGTCAGGAGCTTGCACCTGCACCTTACACACACAGATTTGCATCACATCTAAATGGCCAAGCTCTTTCTTAAGCAAGTTGAAAGCTGCTGTCAGAAGGCTGTGCTCCTTGTCAGATGGAAGCAGCAGCACGCACATAGCAGTTTGGCAAGAACTAAAGAGCTACAGAAGAGCGTGGTCTAGCAAAATGAGGCAGGAAAAAGCATTTGCTACATGTGTCCTCTTTGTCGCCTAACAACAGGTAGCAGCATAAACCAGATGCGGGTGAAGTTCTTGCAGGCGACATCGAACGTCAAATGAGCAAACGGGCTTACCACAGCTGCGGTCCTCTGGCAGTCTGAAAGCTTTGTGCACAAGCCGCATGCTAAGCGCCTTCCTTTGCCTTTTAGCAGTGCTCATGCATTGCCAGCACTAGGTGGGAATGGTCACTATCCCACAGACATTCGTTTCGTTGTGCCCGTTGCTAAGCGCTCTGGAGCACTTTTTATGACGTAAGCGGAACACCTCTTGCCGTTCCATTCTCAGAGCTACGGAGTTAAGTAATCTGCGACTCTTGGCGTGAATGCCAGAGGAAAACATTTCCAATGTGTCTGGCAGATTGAAACTGGACCTAGAAAACACCTTTGTCAGGAGCTTGCACCTGCACCTTCCACACACACAGATTTGCATCACATCTAAATGGCCAAGCTCTTCCTTAGGCAAGTTGAAAGCTGCTGTCAGAAGGCTGTGCTCCTTGTCAGATGGAAGCAGCAGCACGCACATAGCAGTTTGGCAAGAACTAAAGAGCCACAGAAGACCGTGGTCTAGCAAAATGAGGCAGGAAAAAGCATTTGCTACATGTGTCCTTTTTGTCTCCTAACAACAGGTAGCAGCATAAACGAGATGCGAGTGAAGTTCTTGCAGGCGACATCTAACGTCAAATGAGCAAGCGGGCTTACCACAGCTGCGGTCCTCTGGCAGTCTGAAAGCTTTGCGCACAAGCCGCATGCTAAGCGCCTTTCTTTGCCTTTTGGCAGTGCTCGTGCATTGCCAGCACTAGGCGGGAATGGTCACTATCCCGCAGACACGTTTCGTTGTGCCCGTTGCTAAGCGCTCTGGAGCACTGTTTATGACGTAAGCGGAACACCTCTTGCCGTTCCATTCTCAGAGCTACGGAGTTAAGTAATCTGAGACTCTTGGCGTGAATGCCAGAGGAAAACATTTCCAATGTGTCTGGCAGATTGAAACTGGACCTAGAAAACACCTTTGTCAGGAGCTTGCATGTGCACATTACACACACACAGATTTGCAACACATCTAAATGGCCAAGCTCTTCCTTAGGCAAGTTGAAAGCTGCTGTCAGAAGGCTGTGCTCCTTGTCAGATGGAAGCAGCAGCACGCACATAGCAGTTTGGCAAGCACTAAAGAGCCACAGAAGAGCGTGGTCTAGCAAAACGGGTCAGGAAAAAGCATTTGCTACATGTGCTCTTGTTGTCGCCTAACAACAGGTAGCAGCATAAACCAGATGGGGGTGAAGTTCTTGCAGGCGACATCTAACGTCAAATGAGCAAGCGGGCTTACCACAGCTGCGGTCCTCTGGCAGTCTGAAAGCTTTGCGCACAAGCCGCATGCTAAGCGCCTTTCTTTGCCTTTTGGCAGTGCTCGTGCATTGCCAGCACTAGGCGGGAATGGTCACTATCCCACAGACACGTTTCGTTGTGCCCATTGCCAAGCGCTCTGGAGCACTGTTTATGACGTAAGCGGAACACCTCTTGCCGTTCCATTCTCAGAGCTCCTCAGTTAAGTAATCTGCGACTCTTGGTGCGAATGCCAGAGGAAAACATTTCCAATGTGTCTGGCATATAAAAACTGAACCTGGAGAACACCTTTGTCAGGAGCTTGCACCTGCACCTTACACACACACAGATTTGCATCACATCTAAATGGCCAAGCTCTTTCTTAGGCAAGTTGAAAGCTGCTGTCAGAAGGCTGTGCTCCTTGTCAGATGGAAGCAGCAGCACGCACATAGCAGTTTGGCAAGCACTAAAGAGCCACAGAAGAGCGTGGTCTAGCAAAACGGGTCAGGAAAAAGCATTTGCTACATGTGCTCTTGTTGTCGCCTAACAACAGGTAGCAGCATAAACCAGATGGGGGTGAAGTTCTTGCCGGCGACATCTAACGTCAAATGAGCAAGCGGGCTTACCACAGCTGCGGTCCTCTGGCAGTCTGAAAGCTTTGTGCACAAGCCGCATGCTAAGCGCCTTTCTTTGCCTTTTGGCAGTGCTCGTGCATTGCCAGCACTAGGTGTGAATGGTCACTATCCCGCAGACACGTTTCGTTGTGCCCGTTGCTAAGCGCTCTGGAGCACTGTTTATGACGTAAGCGGAACACCTCTTGCCGTTCCATTCTCAGAGCTACGGAGTTAAGTAATCTGCGACTCTTGGCGTGAATGCCAGAGGAAAACATTTCCAATGTGTCTGGCAGATTGAAACTGGACCTAGAAAACACCTTTGTCAGGAGCTTGCATGTGCACATTACACACACACAGATTTGCAACACATCTAAATGGCCAAGCTCTTCCTTAGGCAAGTTGAAAGCTGCTGTCAGAAGGCTGTGCTCCTTGTCAGATGGAAGCAGCAGCACGCACATAGCAGTTTGGCAAGAACTAAAGAGCTACAGAAGAGCGTGGTCTAGCAAAATGAGGCAGGAAAAAGCATTTGCTACATGTGTCCTCTTTGTCGCCTAACAACAGGTAGCAGCATAAACCAGATGCGGGTGAAGTTCTTGCAGGCGACATCGAACGTCAAATGAGCAAACGGGCTTACCACAGCTGCGGTCCTCTGGCAGTCTGAAAGCTTTGTGCACAAGCCGGATGCTAAGCGCCTTCCTTTGCCTTTTAGCAGTGCTCATGCATTGTCAGCACTAGGTGGGAATGGTCACTATCCCACAGACATTCGTTTCGTTGTGCCCGTTGCTAAGCGCTCTGGAGCACTTTTTATGACGTAAGCGGAACACCTCTTGCCGTTCCATTCTCAGAGCTCCTCAGTTAAGTAATCTGCGACTCTTGGTGCGAATGCCAGAGGAAAACATTTCCAATGTGTCTGGCAGATTGAAACTGGACCTAGAAAACACCTTTGTCAGGAACTTGCACCTGCACCTTACACACACACAGATTTGCATCACATCTAAATGGCCAAGCTCTTTCTTAGGCAAGTTGAAAGCTGCTGTCAGAAGGCTGTGCTCCTTGTCAGATGGAAGCAGCAGCACGCACATAGCAGTTTGGCAAGAACTAAAGAGCTACAGAAGAGCGTGGTCTAGCAAAATGAGGCAGGAAAAAGCATTTGCTACATGTGTCCTCTTTGTCGCCTAACAACAGGTAGCAGCATAAACCAGATGCGGGTGAAGTTCTTGCAGGCGACATCGAACGTCAAATGAGCAAACGGGCTTACCACAGCTGCGGTCCTCTGGCAGTCTGAAAGCTCTGCGCACAAGCCGCATACTAAGCGCCTTCCTTTGCCTTTTGGCAGTGCTCGTGCATGGCCAGCACTAGGCGGGAATGGTCACTATCCCACAGACACGTTTCGTTGTGCCCATTGCCAAGCGCTCTGGAGCACTGTTTATGACGTAAGCGGAACACCTCTTGCCGTTCCATTCTCAGAGCTCCTCAGTTAAGTAATCTGCGACTCTTGGTGCGAATGCCAGAGGAAAACATTTCCAATGTGTCTGGCATATAAAAACTGAACCTGGAGAACACCTTTGTCAGGAGCTTGCACCTGCACCTTACACGCACACAGATTTGCATCACATCTAAATGGCCAAGCTCTTTCTTAGACAAGTTGAAAGCTGCTGTCAGAAGGTTGTGCTCCTTGTCAGATGGAAGCAACAGCACGCACATAGCAGTTTGGCGAGCACTAAAGAGCCACAGAAGAGCGTGGTCTAGCAAAATGAAACAGGAAAAAGCATTTGCTACATGTGCTCTTGTTGTCGCCTACAACAGGTAGCAGCATAAACCAGATGGGGGTGAAGTTCTTGCAGGCGACATCGAACGTCAAATGAGCAAGCGGGCTTACCACAGCTGCGGTCCTCTGGCAGTCTGAAAGCTTTGCGCACAAGCCGCATGCTAAGTGCCTTCCTTTGCCTTTTGGCAGTGCCCGTGCATTGCCAGCACTAGGCGGGAATGGTCACTATCCCGCACACCCGTTTCGTTGTGCCCGTTGCTAAGCGCTCTGGTGCTCTGTTTATGACGTAAGCGGAACACCTCTTGCCGTTCCATTCTCAGAGCTCCTCAGTTAAACAATCTGCGACTCTTGGCGTGAATGCCAGAGGAAAACATTACCAATGTGTCTGACAGGGAGAAACTGAACCTAGAGAACACCTTTGTCAGGAGCTTGCACCTGCACCTTACAGACACACAGATTTGCAACACATCTAAATGGCCAAGCTCTTTCTTAGGCAAGTTGAAAGCTGCTGTCAGAAGGCTGTGCTCCTTGTCAGATGGAAGCAGCAGTACGTACATAGGGGTTTGGAAAGAACTAAAGAGCCACAGAAGAGCGTGGTCTAGCAAAATGAGGCAGGAAAAAGCATTTGCTACATGTGTCCTCTTTGTCGCCTAACAACAGGTAGCAGCATAAACCAGATGCGGGTGAAGTTCTTGCAGGCGACATCGAACGTCAAATTAGCAAGCGGGCTTACCACAGCTGCGGTCCTCTGGCAGTCTGAAAGCTTTGTGCACAAGCCGGATGCTAAGCGCCTTCCTTTGCCTTTTAGCAGTGCTCATGCATTGTCAGCACTAGGTGGGAATGATCACTATCCCACAGACATTCGTTTCGTTGTGCCCGTTGCTAAGCGCTCTGGAGCACTGTTTATGACGTAAGCGGAACATCTCTTGCCGTTCCATTCTCAGAGCTACGGAGTTAAGTAATCTGCGACTCTTGGTGCGAATGCCAGAGGAAAACATTTCCAATGTGTCTGGCAGATTGAAACTGGACCTAGAAAACACCTTTGTCAGGAGCTTGCACCTGCACCTTACACACACACAGATTTGCATCACATCTAAATGGCCAAGCTCTTTCTTAGGCAAGTTGAAAGCTGCTGTCAGAAGGCTGTGCTCCTTGTCAGATGGAAGCAGCAGCACGCACATAGCAGTTTGGCAAGCACTAAAGAGCCACAGAAGAGCGTGGTCTAGCAAAACGGGTCAGGAAAAAGCATTTGCTACATGTGCTCTTGTTGTCGCCTAACAACAGGTAGCAGCATAAACCAGATGGGGGTGAAGTTCTTGCAGGCGACATCGAACGTCAAATGAGCAAGCGGGCTTACCACAGCTGCGGTCCTCTGGCAGTCTGAAAGCTTTGCACACAAGCCGCATGCTAAGCGCCTTTCTTTGCCTTTTGGCAGTGCTCGTGCATTGCCAGCACTAGGCGGGAATGGTCACTATCCCGCAGACACGTTTCGTTGTGCCCGTTGCTAAGCGCTCTGGAGCACTGTTTATGACGAAAGCGGAACACCTCTTGCCGTTCCATTCTCAGAGCTACGGAGTTAAGTAATCTGCGACTCTTGGCGTGAATGCCAGAGGAAAACATTTCCAATGTGTCTGGCAGATTGAAACTGGACCTAGAAAACACCTTTGTCAGGAACTTGCACCTGCACATTACACACACACAGATTTGCAACACATCTAAATGGCCAAGCTCTTTCTTAGGCAAGTTGAAAGCTGCTGTCAGAAGGCTGTGCTCCTTGTCAGATGGAAGCAGCAGCACGCACACAGCAGTTTGGCAAGAACCTAAGAGCCACAGAAGAGCGTGGTCTAGCAAAATGAGGCATGAAAAAGCATTTGCTACATGTGTCCTCTTTGTCGCCTTACAACAGGTAGCAGCATAAACCAGATGCGGGTGAAGTTCTTGCAGGCGACATCTAACGTCAAATGAGCAAGCGGGCTTACCACAGCTGCGGTCCTCTGGCAGTCTGAAAGCTTTGTGCACAAGCCGCATGCTAAGTGCCTTCCTTTGCCTTTTGGCAGTGCCCGTGCATTGCCAGCACTAGGCGGGAATGGTCACTATCCCGCACACCCGTTTCGTTGTGCCCGTTGCTAAGCGCTCTGGTGCTCTGTTTATGACGTAAGCGGAACACCTCTTGCCGTTCCATTCTCAGAGCTCCTCAGTTAAACAATCTGCGACTCTTGGCGTGAATGCCAGAGGAAAACATTACCAATGTGTCTGACAGGGAGAAACTGAACCTAGGGAACACCTTTGTCAGGAGCTTGCACCTGCACCTTACACACACAGATTTGCATCACATCTAAATGGCCAAGCTCTTTCTTAAGCAAGTTGAAAGCTGCTGTCAGAAGGCTGTGCTCCTTGTCAGATGGAAGCAGCAGCACGCACATAGCAGTTTGGCAAGAACTAAAGAGCTACAGAAGAGCGTGGTCTAGCAAAATGAGGCAGGAAAAAGCATTTGCTACATGTGTCCTCTTTGTCGCCTAACAACAGGTAGCAGCATAAACCAGATGCGGGTGAAGTTCTTGCAGGCGACATCGAACGTCAAATGAGCAAACGGGCTTACCACAGCTGCGGTCCTCTGGCAGTCTGAAAGCTTTGTGCACAAGCCGCATGCTAAGCGCCTTCCTTTGCCTTTTAGCAGTGCTCATGCATTGCCAGCACTAGGTGGGAATGGTCACTATCCCACAGACATTCGTTTCGTTGTGCCCGTTGCTAAGCGCTCTGGAGCACTTTTTATGACGTAAGCGGAACACCTCTTGCCGTTCCATTCTCAGAGCTACGGAGTTAAGTAATCTGCGACTCTTGGCGTGAATGCCAGAGGAAAACATTTCCAATGTGTCTGGCAGATTGAAACTGGACCTAGAAAACACCTTTGTCAGGAGCTTGCATGTGCACATTACACACACACAGATTTGCAACACATCTAAATGGCCAAGCTCTTCCTTAGGCAAGTTGAAAGCTGCTGTCAGAAGGCTGTGCTCCTTGTCAGATGGAAGCAGCAGCACGCACATAGCAGTTTGGCAAGAACTAAAGAGCCACAGAAGAGCGTGGTCTAGCAAAATGAGGCAGGAAAAAGCATTTGCTACATGTGTCCTTTTTGTCTCCTAACAACAGGTAGCAGCATAAACGAGATGCGAGTGAAGTTCTTGCAGGCGACATCTAACGTCAAATGAGCAAGCGGGCTTACCACAGCTGCGGTCCTCTGGCAGTCTGAAAGCTTTGCGCACAAGCCGCATGCTAAGCGCCTTTCTTTGCCTTTTGGCAGTGCTCGTGCATTGCCAGCACTAGGCGGGAATGGTCACTATCCCGCAGACACGTTTCGTTGTGCCCGTTGCTAAGCGCTCTGGAGCACTGTTTATGACGTAAGCGGAACACCTCTTGCCGTTCCATTCTCAGAGCTACGGAGTTAAGTAATCTGAGACTCTTGGCGTGAATGCCAGAGGAAAACATTTCCAATGTGTCTGGCAGATTGAAACTGGACCTAGAAAACACCTTTGTCAGGAGCTTGCATGTGCACATTACACACACACAGATTTGCAACACATCTAAATGGCCAAGCTCTTCCTTAGGCAAGTTGAAAGCTGCTGTCAGAAGGCTGTGCTCCTTGTCAGATGGAAGCAGCAGCACGCACATAGCAGTTTGGCAAGCACTAAAGAGCCACAGAAGAGCGTGGTCTAGCAAAACGGGTCAGGAAAAAGCATTTGCTACATGTGCTCTTGTTGTCGCCTAACAACAGGTAGCAGCATAAACCAGATGGGGGTGAAGTTCTTGCAGGCGACATCTAACGTCAAATGAGCAAGCGGGCTTACCACAGCTGCGGTCCTCTGGCAGTCTGAAAGCTTTGCGCACAAGCCGCATGCTAAGCGCCTTTCTTTGCCTTTTGGCAGTGCTCGTGCATTGCCAGCACTAGGCGGGAATGGTCACTATCCCACAGACACGTTTCGTTGTGCCCATTGCCAAGCGCTCTGGAGCACTGTTTATGACGTAAGCGGAACACCTCTTGCCGTTCCATTCTCAGAGCTCCTCAGTTAAGTAATCTGCGACTCTTGGTGCGAATGCCAGAGGAAAACATTTCCAATGTGTCTGGCATATAAAAACTGAACCTGGAGAACACCTTTGTCAGGAGCTTGCACCTGCACCTTACACACACACAGATTTGCATCACATCTAAATGGCCAAGCTCTTTCTTAGGCAAGTTGAAAGCTGCTGTCAGAAGGCTGTGCTCCTTGTCAGATGGAAGCAGCAGCACGCACATAGCAGTTTGGCAAGCACTAAAGAGCCACAGAAGAGCGTGGTCTAGCAAAACGGGTCAGGAAAAAGCATTTGCTACATGTGCTCTTGTTGTCGCCTAACAACAGGTAGCAGCATAAACCAGATGGGGGTGAAGTTCTTGCCGGCGACATCTAACGTCAAATGAGCAAGCGGGCTTACCACAGCTGCGGTCCTCTGGCAGTCTGAAAGCTTTGCGCACAAGCCGCATGCTAAGCGCCTTTCTTTGCCTTTTGGCAGTGCTCGTGCATTGCCAGCACTAGGTGTGAATGGTCACTATCCCGCAGACACGTTTCGTTGTGCCCGTTGCTAAGCGCTCTGGAGCACTGTTTATGACGTAAGCGGAACACCTCTTGCCGTTCCATTCTCAGAGCTACGGAGTTAAGTAATCTGCGACTCTTGGCGTGAATGCCAGAGGAAAACATTTCCAATGTGTCTGGCAGATTGAAACTGGACCTAGAAAACACCTTTGTCAGGAGCTTGCATGTGCACATTACACACACACAGATTTGCAACACATCTAAATGGCCAAGCTCTTCCTTAGGCAAGTTGAAAGCTGCTGTCAGAAGGCTGTGCTCCTTGTCAGATGGAAGCAGCAGCACGCACATAGCAGTTTGGCAAGAACTAAAGAGCTACAGAAGAGCGTGGTCTAGCAAAATGAGGCAGGAAAAAGCATTTGCTACATGTGTCCTCTTTGTCGCCTAACAACAGGTAGCAGCATAAACCAGATGCGGGTGAAGTTCTTGCAGGCGACATCGAACGTCAAATGAGCAAACGGGCTTACCACAGCTGCGGTCCTCTGGCAGTCTGAAAGCTCTGCGCACAAGCCGCATGCTAAGCGCCTTCCTTTGCCTTTTGGCAGTGCCCGTGCATGGCCAGCACTAGGCGGGAATGGTCACTATCCCACAGACACGTTTCGTTGTGCCCATTGCCAAGCGCTCTGGAGCACTGTTTATGACGTAAGCGGAACACCTCTTGCCGTTCCATTCTCAGAGCTCCTCAGTTAAGTAATCTGCGACTCTTGGTGCGAATGCCAGAGGAAAACATTTCCAATGTGTCTGGCATATAAAAACTGAACCTGGAGAACACCTTTGTCAGGAGCTTGCACCTGCACCTTACACGCACACAGATTTGCATCACATCTAAATGGCCAAGCTCTTTCTTAGACAAGTTGAAAGCTGCTGTCAGAAGGTTGTGCTCCTTGTCAGATGGAAGCAACAGCACGCACATAGCAGTTTGGCGAGCACTAAAGAGCCACAGAAGAGCGTGGTCTAGCAAAATGAAACAGGAAAAAGCATTTGCTACATGTGCTCTTGTTGTCGCCTACAACAGGTAGCAGCATAAACCAGATGGGGGTGAAGTTCTTGCAGGCGACATCGAACGTCAAATGAGCAAGCGGGCTTACCACAGCTGCGGTCCTCTGGCAGTCTGAAAGCTTTGCGCACAAGCCGCATGCTAAGTGCCTTCCTTTGCCTTTTGGCAGTGCCCGTGCATTGCCAGCACTAGGCGGGAATGGTCACGATCCCGCACACCCGTTTCGTTGTGCCCGTTGCTAAGCGCTCTGGTGCTCTGTTTATGACGTAAGCGGAACACCTCTTGCCGTTCCATTCTCAGAGCTCCTCAGTTAAACAATCTGCGACTCTTGGCGTGAATGCCAGAGGAAAACATTACCAATGTGTCTGACAGGGAGAAACTGAACCTAGAGAACACCTTTGTCAGGAGCTTGCACCTGCACCTTACAGACACACAGATTTGCAACACATCTAAATGGCCAAGCTCTTTCTTAGGCAAGTTGAAAGCTGCTGTCAGAAGGCTGTGCTCCTTGTCAGATGGAAGCAGCAGCACGCACACAGCAGTTTGGCAAGAACCTAAGAGCCACAGAAGAGCGTGGCCTAGCAAAATGAGGCATGAAAAAGCATTTGCTACATGTGTCCTCTTTGTCGCCTTACAACAGGTAGCAGCATAAACCAGATGCGGCTGAAGCTCTTGCAGGCGACATCTAACGTCAAATGAGCAAGCGGGCTTACCACAGCTGCGGTCCTCTGGCAGTCTGAAAGCTTTGTGCACAAGCCGCATGCTAAGTGCCTTCCTTTGCCTTTTGGCAGTGCCCGTGCATTGCCAGCACTAGGCGGGAATGGTCACTATCCCGCACACCCGTTTCGTTGTGCCCGTTGCTAAGCGCTCTGGTGCTCTGTTTATGACGTAAGCGGAACACCTCTTGCCGTTCCATTCTCAGAGCTCCTCAGTTAAACAATCTGCGACTCTTGGCGTGAATGCCAGAGGAAAACATTACCAATGTGTCTGACAGGGAGAAACTGAACCTAGGGAACACCTTTGTCAGGAGCTTGCACCTGCACCTTACACACACAGATTTGCATCACATCTAAATGGCCAAGCTCTTTCTTAAGCAAGTTGAAAGCTGCTGTCAGAAGGCTGTGCTCCTTGTCAGATGGAAGCAGCAGCACGCACATAGCAGTTTGGCAAGAAATAAAGAGCTACAGAAGAGCGTGGTCTAGCAAAATGAGGCAGGAAAAAGCATTTGCTACATGTGTCCTCTTTGTCGCCTAACAACAGGTAGCAGCATAAACCAGATGCGGGTGAAGTTCTTGCAGGCGACATCGAACGTCAAATGAGCAAACGGGCTTACCACAGCTGCGGTCCTCTGGCAGTCTGAAAGCTTTGTGCACAAGCCGCATGCTAAGCGCCTTCCTTTGCCTTTTGGCAGTGCTCATGCATTGCCAGCACTAGGTGGGAATGGTCACTATCCCACAGACATTCGTTTCGTTGTGCCCGTTGCTAAGCGCTCTGGAGCACTGTTTATGACGTAAGCGGAACACCTCTTGCCGTTCCATTCTCAGAGCTACGGAGTTAAGTAATCTGCGACTCTTGGCGTGAATGCCAGAGGAAAACATTTCCAATGTGTCTGGCAGATTGAAACTGGACCTAGAAAACACCTTTGTCAGGAGCTTGCACCTGCACCTTCCACACACACAGATTTGCATCACATCTAAATGGCCAAGCTCTTCCTTAGGCAAGTTGAAAGCTGCTGTCAGAAGGCTGTGCTCCTTGTCAGATGGAAGCAGCAGCACGCACATAGCAGTTTGGCAAGAAGTAAAGAGCCACAGAAGAGCGTGGTCTAGCAAAATGAGGCAGGAAAAAGCATTTGCTACATGTGTCCTTTTTGTCTCCTAACAACAGGTAGCAGCATAAACGAGATGCGAGTGAAGTTCTTGCAGGCGACATCTAACGTCAAATGAGCAAGCGGGCTTACCACAGCTGCGGTCCTCTGGCAGTCTGAAAGCTTTGCGCACAAGCCGCATGCTAAGCGCCTTTCTTTGCCTTTTGGCAGTGCTCGTGCATTGCCAGCACTAGGCGGGAATGGTCACTATCCCGCAGACACGTTTCGTTGTGCCCGTTGCTAAGCGCTCTGGAGCACTGTTTATGACGTAAGCGGAACACCTCTTGCCGTTCCATTCTCAGAGCTACGGAGTTAAGTAATCTGCGACTCTTGGCGTGAATGCCAGAGGAAAACATTTCCAATGTGTCTGGCAGATTGAAACTGGACCTAGAAAACACCTTTGTCAGGAGCTTGCATGTGCACATTACACACACACAGATTTGCAACACATCTAAATGGCCAAGCTCTTCCTTAGGCAAGTTGAAAGCTGCTGTCAGAAGGCTGTGCTCCTTGTCAGATGGAAGCAGCAGCACGCACATAGCAGTTTGGCAAGCACTAAAGAGCCACAGAAGAGCGTGGTCTAGCAAAACGGGTCAGGAAAAAGCATTTGCTACATGTGCTCTTGTTGTCGCCTAACAACAGGTAGCAGCATAAACCAGATGCGGGTGAAGTTCTTGCAGGCGACATCTAACGTCAAATGAGCAAGCGGGCTTACCACAGTTGCGGTCCTCTGGCAGTCTGAAAGCTTTGCGCACAAGCCGCATGCTAAGCGCCTTTCTTTGCCTTTTGGCAGTGCTCGTGCATTGCCAGCACTAGGCGGGAATGGTCACTATCCCACAGACACGTTTCGTTGTGCCCATTGCCAAGCGCTCTGGAGCACTGTTTATGACGTAAGCGGAACACCTCTTGCCGTTCCATTCTCAGAGCTCCTCAGTTAAGTAATCTGCGACTCTTGGTGCGAATGCCAGAGGAAAACATTTCCAATGTGTCTGGCATATAAAAACTGAACCTGGAGAACACCTTTGTCAGGAGCTTGCACCTGCACCTTACACGCACACAGATTTGCATCACATCTAAATGGCCAAGCTCTTTCTTAGACAAGTTGAAAGCTGCTGTCAGAAGGTTGTGCTCCTTGCCAGATGGAAGCAACAGCACGCACATAGCAGTTTGGCGAGCACTAAAGAGCCACAGAAGAGCGTGGTCTAGCAAAATGAAACAGGAAAAAGCATTTGCTACATGTGCTCTTGTTGTCGCCTACAACAGGTAGCAGCATAAACCAGATGCGGGTGAAGTTCTTGCAGGCGACATCTAACGTCAAATGAGCAAGCGGGCTTACCACAGCTGCGGTCCTCTGGCAGTCTGAAAGCTTTGCGCACAAGCCGCATGCTAAGTGCCTTCCTTTGCCTTTTGGCAGTGCCCATGCATTGCCAGCACTAGGCGGGAATGGTCACTATCCCGCACACCCGTTTCGTTGTGCCCGTTGCTAAGCGCTCTGGTGCTCTGTTTATGACGTAAGCGGAACACCTCTTGCCGTTCCATTCTCAGAGCTCCTCAGTTAAACAATCTGCGACTCTTGGCGTGAATGCCAGAGGAAAACATTACCAATGTGTCTGACAGGGAGAAACTGAACCTAGAGAACACCTTTGTCAGGAGCTTGCACCTGCACCTTACAGACACACAGATTTGCAACACATCTAAATGGCCAAGCTCTTTCTTAGGCAAGTTGAAAGCTGCTGTCAGAAGGCTGTGCTCCTTGTCAGATGGAAGCAGCAGTACGCACATAGCAGTTTGGCAAGCACTAAAGAGCCACAGAAGAGCGTGGTCTAGCAAAATGAGGCAGGAAAAAGCATTTGCTACATGTGTCCTCTTTGTCGCCTAACAACAGGTAGCAGCATAAACCAGATGCGGGTGAAGTTCTTGCAGGCGACATCGAACGTCAAATGAGCAAGCGGGCTTACCACAGCTGCGGTCCTCTGGCAGTCTGAAAGCTTTGTGCACAAGCCGCATGCTAAGCGCCTTCCTTTGCCTTTTAGCAGTGCTCATGCATTGTCAGCACTAGGTGGGAATGGTCACTATCCCACAGACATTCGTTTCGTTGTGCCCGTTGCTAAGCGCTCTGGAGCACTTTTTATGACGTAAGCGGAACACCTCTTGCCGTTCCATTCTCAGAGCTCCTCAGTTAAGTAATCTGCGACTCTTGGTGCGAATGCCAGAGGAAAACATTTCCAATGTGTCTGGCAGATTGAAACTGGACCTAGAAAACACCTTTGTCAGGAGCTTGCACCTGCACCCTACACACACACAGATTTGCATCACATCTAAATGGCCAAGCTCTTTCTTAGGCAAGTTGAAAGCTGCTGTCAGAAGGCTGTGCTCCTTGTCAGATGGAAGCAGCAGCACGCACATAGCAGTTTGGCAAGCACTAAAGAGCCACAGAAGAGCGTGGTCTAGCAAAATGAAACAGGAAAAAGCATTTGCTACATGTGCTCTTGTTGTCGCCTAACAACAGGTAGCAGCATAAACCAGATGGGGGTGAAGTTCTTGCAGGCGACATCGAACGTCAAATGAGCAAGCGGGCTTACCACAGCTGCGGTCCTCTGGCAGTCTGAAAGCTTTGCGCACAAGCCGCATGCTAAGCGCCTTTCTTTGCCTTTTGGCAGTGCTCGTGCATTGCCAGCACTAGGCGGGAATGGTCACTATCCCGCAGACACGTTTCGTTGTGCCCGTTGCTAAGCGCTCTGGAGCACTGTTTATGACGAAAGCGGAACACCTCTTGCCGTTCCATTCTCAGAGCTACGGAGTTAAGTAATCTGCGACTCTTGGCGTGAATGCCAGAGGAAAACATTTCCAATGTGTCTGGCAGATTGAAACTGGACCTAGAAAACACCTTTGTCAGGAACTTGCACCTGCACATTACACACACACAGATTTGCAACACATCTAAATGGCCCAGCTCTTTCTTAGGCAAGTTGAAAGCTGCTGTCAGAAGGCTGTGCTCCTTGTCAGATGGAAGCAGCAGCACGCACACAGCAGTTTGGCAAGAACCTAAGAGCCACAGAAGAGCGTGGTCTAGCAAAATGAGGCATGAAAAAGCATTTGCTACATGTGTCCTCTTTGTCGCCTTACAACAGGTAGCAGCATAAACCAGATGCAGCTGAAGCTCTTGCAGGCGACATCTAACGTCAAATGAGCAAGCGGGCTTACCACAGCTGCGGTCCTCTGGCAGTCTGAAAGCTTTGCGCACAAGCCGCATGCTAAGTGCCTTTCTTTGCCTTTTGGCAGTGCCCGTGCATTGCCAGCACTAGGCGGGAATGGTCACTATCCCGCACACCCGTTTCGTTGTGCCCGTTGCTAAGCGCTCTGGTGCTCTGTTTATGACGTAAGCGGAACACCTCTTGCCGTTCCATTCTCAGAGCTCCTCAGTTAAACAATCTGCGACTCTTGGCGTGAATGCCAGAGGAAAACATTACCAATGTGTCTGACAGGGAGAAACTGAACCTAGGGAACACCTTTGTCAGGAGCTTGCACCTGCACCTTACACACACAGATTTGCATCACATCTAAATGGCCAAGCTCTTTCTTAAGCAAGTTGAAAGCTGCTGTCAGAAGGCTGTGCTCCTTGTCAGATGGAAGCAGCAGTACGCACATAGCAGTTTGGCAAGCACTAAAGAGCCACAGAAGAGCGTGGTCTAGCAAAATGAGGCAGGAAAAAGCATTTGCTACATGTGTCCTCTTTGTCGCCTAACAACAGGTAGCAGCATAAACCAGATGCGGGTGAAGTTCTTGCAGGCGACATCGAACGTCAAATGAGCAAGCGGGCTTACCACAGCTGCGGTCCTCTGGCAGTCTGAAAGCTTTGTGCACAAGCCGGATGCTAAGCGCCTTCCTTTGCCTTTTAGCAGTGCTCATGCATTGTCAGCACTAGGTGGGAATGGTCACTATCCCACAGACATTCGTTTCGTTGTGCCCGTTGCTAAGCGCTCTGGAGCACTGTTTATGACGTAAGCGGAACACCTCTTGCCGTTCCATTCTCAGAGCTACGGAGTTAAGTAATCTGCGACTCTTGGCGTGAATGCCAGAGGAAAACATTACCAATGTGTCTGGCAGATTGAAACTGGACCTAGAAAACACCTTTGTCAGGAGCTTGCATGTGCACATTACACACACACAGATTTGCAACACATCTAAATGGCCAAGCTCTTCCTTAGGCAAGTTGAAAGCTGCTGTCAGAAGGCTGTGCTCCTTGTCAGATGGAAGCAGCAGCACGCACATAGCAGTTTGGCAAGAACTAAAGAGCTACAGAAGAGCGTGGTCTAGCAAAATGAGGCAGGAAAAAGCATTTGCTACATGTGCTCTTGTTGTCGCCTACAACAGGTAGCAGCATAAACCAGATGCGGGTGAAGTTCTTGCAGGCGACATCTAACGTCAAATGAGCAAGCGGGCTTACCACAGCTGCGGTCCTCTGGCAGTCTGAAAGCTCTGCGCACAAGCCGCATGCTAAGCGCCTTCCTTTGCCTTTTGGCAGTGCTCGTGCATGGCCAGCACTAGGCGGGAATGGTCACTATCCCACAGACACGTTTCGTTGTGCCCATTGCCAAGCGCTCTGGAGCACTGTTTATGACGTAAGCGGAACACCTCTTGCCGTTTCATTCTCAGAGCTCCTCAGTTAAGTAATCTGCGACTCTTGGTGCGAATGCCAGAGGAAAACATTTCCAATGTGTCTGGCATATAAAAACTGAACCTGGAGAACACCTTTGTCAGGAGCTTGCACCTGCACCTTACACGCACACAGATTTGCATCACATCTAAATGGCCAAGCTCTTTCTTAGACAAGTTGAAAGCTGCTGTCAGAAGGTTGTGCTCCTTGTCAGATGGAAGCAACAGCACGCACATAGCAGTTTGGCGAGCACTAAAGAGCCACAGAAGAGCGTGGTCTAGCAAAATGAAACAGGAAAAAGCATTTGCTACATGTGCTCTTGTTGTCGCCTACAACAGGTAGCAGCATAAACCAGATGGGGGTGAAGTTCTTGCCGGCGACATCGAACGTCAAATGAGCAAGCGGGCTTACCACAGCTGCGGTCCTCTGGCAGTCTGAAAGCTTTGCGCACAAGCCGCATGCTAAGTGCCTTCCTTTGCCATTTGGCAGTGCCTGGGCATTGCCAGCACTAGGCGGGAATGGTCACTATCCCGCACACCCGTTTCGTTGTGCCCGTTGCTAAGCGCTCTGGTGCTCTGTTTATGACGTAAGCGGAACACCTCTTGCCGTTCCATTCTCAGAGCTCCTCAGTTAAACAATCTGCGACTCTTGGCGTGAATGCCAGAGGAAAACATTACCAATGTGTCTGACAGGGAGAAACTGAACCTAGAGAACACCTTTGTCAGGAGCTTGCACCTGCACCTTACAGACACACAGATTTGCAACACATCTAAATGGCCAAGCTCTTTCTTAGGCAAGTTGAAAGCTGCTGTCAGAAGGCTGTGCTCCTTGTCAGATGGAAGCAGCAGTACGTACATAGGGGTTTGGAAAGAACTAAAGAGCCACAGAAGAGCGTGGTCTAGCAAAATGAGGCAGGAAAAAGCATTTGCTACATGTGTCCTCTTTGTCGCCTAACAACAGGTAGCAGCATAAACCAGATGGGGGTGAAGTTCTTGCAGGCGACATCGAACGTCAAATGAGCAAACGGGCTTACCACAGCTGCGGTCCTCTGGCAGTCTGAAAGCTTTGCGCACAAGCCGCATGCTAAGCGCCTTTCTTTGCCTTTTGGCAGTGCTCGTGCATTGCCAGCACTAGGCGGGAATGGTCACTATCCCGCAGACACGTTTCGTTGTGCCCGTTGCTAAGCGCTCTGGAGCACTGTTTATGACGAAAGCGGAACACCTCTTGCCGTTCCATTCTCAGAGCTACGGAGTTAAGTAATCTGCGACTCTTGGCGTGAATGCCAGAGGAAAACATTTCCAATGTGTCTGGCAGATTGAAACTGGACCTAGAAAACACCTTTGTCAGGAACTTGCACCTGCACATTACACACACACAGATTTGCAACACATCTAAATGGCCCAGCTCTTTCTTAGGCAAGTTGAAAGCTGCTGTCAGAAGGCTGTGCTCCTTGTCAGATGGAAGCAGCAGCACGCACACAGCAGTTTGGCAAGAACCTAAGAGCCACAGAAGAGCGTGGTCTAGCAAAATGAGGCATGAAAAAGCATTTGCTACATGTGTCCTCTTTGTCGCCTTACAACAGGTAGCAGCATAAACCAGATGCGGCTGAAGCTCTTGCAGGCGACATCTAACGTCAAATGAGCAAGCGGGCTTACCACAGCTGCGGTCCTCTGGCAGTCTGAAAGCTTTGTGCACAAGCCGCATGCTAAGTGCCTTCCTTTGCCTTTTGGCAGTGCCCGTGCATTGCCAGCACTAGGCGGGAATGGTCACTATCCCGCACACCCGTTTCGTTGTGCCCGTTGCTAAGCGCTCTGGTGCTCTGTTTATGACGTAAGCGGAACACCTCTTGCCGTTCCATTCTCAGAGCTCCTCAGTTAAACAATCTGCGACTCTTGGCGTGAATGCCAGAGGAAAACATTACCAATGTGTCTGACAGGGAGAAACTGAACCTAGGGAACACCTTTGTCAGGAGCTTGCACCTGCACCTTACACACACAGATTTGCATCACATCTAAATGGCCAAGCTCTTTCTTAAGCAAGTTGAAAGCTGCTGTCAGAAGGCTGTGCTCCTTGTCAGATGGAAGCAGCAGCACGCACATAGCAGTTTGGCAAGAAATAAAGAGCTACAGAAGAGCGTGGTCTAGCAAAATGAGGCAGGAAAAAGCATTTGCTACATGTGTCCTCTTTGTCGCCTAACAACAGGTAGCAGCATAAACCAGATGCGGGTGAAGTTCTTGCAGGCGACATCGAACGTCAAATGAGCAAACGGGCTTACCACAGCTGCGGTCCTCTGGCAGTCTGAAAGCTTTGCGCACAAGCCGCATGCTAAGCGCCTTCCTTTGCCTTTTAGCAGTGCTCATGCATTGTCAGCACTAGGTGGGAATGGTCACTATCCCACAGACATTCGTTTCGTTGTGCCCGTTGCTAAGCGCTCTGGAGCACTGTTTATGACGTAAGCGGAACACCTCTTGCCGTTCCATTCTCAGAGCTACGGAGTTAAGTAATCTGCGACTCTTGGCGTGAATGCCAGAGGAAAACATTTCCAATGTGTCTGGCAGATTGAAACTGGACCTAGAAAACACCTTTGTCAGGAGCTTGCACCTGCACCTTCCACACACACAGATTTGCATCACATCTAAATGGCCAAGCTCTTTCTTAGGCAAGTTGAAAGCTGCTGTCAGAAGGCTGTGCTCCTTGTCAGATGGAAGCAGCAGCACGCACATAGCAGTTTGGCAAGCACTAAAGAGCAACAGAAGAGCGTGGTCTAGCAAAACGGGTCAGGAAAAAGCATTTGCTACATGTGCTCTTGTTGTCGCCTAACAACAGGTAGCAGCATAAACCAGATGGGGGTGAAGTTCTTGCAGGCGACATCTAACGTCAAATGAGCAAGCGGGCTTACCACAGCTGCGGTCCTCTGGCAGTCTGAAAGCTTTGCGCACAAGCCGCATGCTAAGCGCCTTTCTTTGCCTTTTGGCAGTGCTCGTGCATTGCCAGCACTAGGCGGGAATGGTCACTATCCCGCAGACACGTTTCGTTGTGCCCGTTGCTAAGCGCTCTGGAGCACTGTTTATGACGTAAGCGGAACACCTCTTGCCGTTCCATTCTCAGAGCTCCTCAGTTAAGTAATCTGCGACTCTTGGTGCGAATGCCAGAGGAAAACATTTCCAATGTGTCTGGCATATAAAAACTGAACCTGGAGAACACCTTTGTCAGGAGCTTGCACCTGCACCTTACACGCACACAGATTTGCATCACATCTAAATGGCCAAGCTCTTTCTTAGACAAGTTGAAAGCTGCTGTCAGAAGGTTGTGCTCCTTGTCAGATGGAAGCAACAGCACGCACATAGCAGTTTGGCGAGCACTAAAGAGCCACAGAAGAGCGTGGTCTAGCAAAATGAAACAGGAAAAAGCATTTGCTACATGTGCTCTTGTTGTCGCCTACAACAGGTAGCAGCATAAACCAGATGCGGGTGAAGTTCTTGCAGGCGACATCTAACGTCAAATGAGCAAGCGGGCTTACCACAGCTGCGGTCCTCTGGCAGTCTGAAAGCTTTGCGCACAAGCCGCATGCTAAGTGCCTTCCTTTGCCTTTTGGCAGTGCCCGTGCATTGCCAGCACTAGGCGGGAATGGTCACTATCCCGCACACCCGTTTCGTTGTGCCCGTTGCTAAGCGCTCTGGTGCTCTGTTTATGACGTAAGCGGAACACCTCTTGCCGTTCCATTCTCAGAGCTCCTCAGTTAAACAATCTGCGACTCTTGGCGTGAATGCCAGAGGAAAACATTACCAATGTGTCTGACAGGGAGAAACTGAACCTAGAGAACACCTTTGTCAGGAGCTTGCACCTGCACCTTACAGACACACAGATTTGCAACACATCTAAATGGCCAAGCTCTTCCTTAGGCAAGTTGAAAGCTGCTGTCAGAAGGCTGTGCTCCTTGTCAGATGGAAGCAGCAGTACGCACATAGCAGTTTGGCAAGCACTAAAGAGCCACAGAAGAGCGTGGTCTAGCAAAATGAGGCAGGAAAAAGCATTTGCTACATGTGTCCTCTTTGTCGCCTAAGAACAGGTAGCAGCATAAACCAGATGCGGGTGAAGTTCTTGCAGGCGACATCGAACGTCAAATGAGCAAGCGGGCTTACCACAGCTGCGGTCCTCTGGCAGTCTGAAAGCTTTGTGCACAAGCCGCATGCTAAGCGCCTTCCTTTGCCTTTTAGCAGTGCTCATGCATTGTCAGCACTAGGTGGGAATGGTCACTATCCCACAGACATTCGTTTCGTTGTGCCCGTTGCTAAGCGCTCTGGAGCACTGTTTATGACGTAAGCGGAACACCTCTTGCCGTTCCATTCTCAGAGCTACGGAGTTAAGTAATCTGCGACTCTTGGCGTGAATGCCAGAGGAAAACATTTCCAATGTGTCTGGCAGATTGAAACTGGACCTAGAAAACACCTTTGTCAGGAGCTTGCACCTGCACCTTACACACACACAGATTTGCATCACATCTAAATGGCCAAGCTCTTTCTTAGGCAAGTTGAAAGCTGCTGTCAGAAGGCTGTGCTCCTTGTCAGATGGAAGCAGCAGCACGCACATAGCAGTTTGGCAAGCACTAAAGAGCCACAGAAGAGCGTGGTCTAGCAAAACGGGTCAGGAAAAAGCATTTGCTACATGTGCTCTTGTTGTCGCCTAACAACAGGTAGCAGCATAAACCAGATGGGGGTGAAGTTCTTGCAGGCGACATCGAACGTCAAATGAGCAAGCGGGCTTACCACAGCTGCGGTCCTCTGGCAGTCTGAAAGCTTTGCGCACAAGCCGCATGCTAAGCGCCTTTCTTTGCCTTTTGGCAGTGCTCGTGCATTGCCAGCACTAGGGTGGAATGGTCACTATCCCGCAGACACGTTTCGTTGTGCCCGTTGCTAAGCGCTCTGGAGCACTGTTTATGACGAAAGCGGAACACCTCTTGCCGTTCCATTCTCAGAGCTCCTGAGTTAAGTAATCTGCGACTCTTGGCGTGAATGCCAGAGGAAAACATTTCCAATGTGTCTGGCAGATTGAAACTGGACCTAGAAAACACCTTTGTCAGGAACTTGCACCTGCACATTACACACACACAGATTTGCAACACATCTAAATGGCCCAGCTCTTTCTTAGGCAAGTTGAAAGCTGCTGTCAGAAGGCTGTGCTCCTTGTCAGATGGAAGCAGCAGCACGCACACAGCAGTTTGGCAAGAACCTAAGAGCCACAGAAGAGCGTGGTCTAGCAAAATGAGGCATGAAAAAGCATTTGCTACATGTGTCCTCTTTGTCGCCTTACAACAGGTAGCAGCATAAACCAGATGCGGCTGAAGCTCTTGCAGGCGACATCTAACGTCAAATGAGCAAGCGGGCTTACCACAGCTGCGGTCCTCTGGCAGTCTGAAAGCTTTGCGCACAAGCCGCATGCTAAGCGCCTTTCTTTGCCTTTTGGCAGTGCTCGTGCATTGCCAGCACTAGGCGGGAATGGTCACTATCCCACAGACACGTTTCGTTGTGCCCATTGCCAAGCGCTCTGGAGCACTGTTTATGACGTAAGCGGAACACCTCTTGCCGTTCCATTCTCAGAGCTCCTCAGTTAAGTAATCTGCGACTCTTGGTGTGAATGCCAGAGGAAAACATTTCCAATGTGTCTGGCATATAAAAACTGAACCTGGAGAACACCTTTGTCAGGAGCTTGCACCTGCACCTTACACGCACACAGATTTGCATCACATCTAAATGGCCAAGCTCTTTCTTAGACAAGTTGAAAGCTGCTGTCAGAAGGTTGTGCTCCTTGTCAGATGGAAGCAACAGCACGCACATAGCAGTTTGGCGAGCACTAAAGAGCCACAGAAGAGCGTGGTCTAGCAAAATGAAACAGGAAAAAGCATTTGCTACATGTGCTCTTGTTGTCGCCTACAACAGGTAGCAGCATAAACCAGATGCGGGTGAAGTTCTTGCAGGCGACATCGAACGTCAAATGAGCAAGCGGGCTTACCACAGCTGCGGTCCTCTGGCAGTCTGAAAGCTTTGCGCACAAGCCGCATGCTAAGTGCCTTCCTTTGCCTTTTGGCAGTGCTCATGCATTGCCAGCACTAGGCGGGAATGGTCACTATCCCGCACACCCGTTTCGTTGTGCCCGTTGCTAAGCGCTCTGGTGCTCTGTTTATGACGTAAGCGGAACACCTCTTGCCGTTCCATTCTCAGAGCTCCTCAGTTAAACAATCTGCGACTCTTGGCGTGAATGCCAGAGGAAAACATTACCAATGTGTCTGACAGGGAGAAACTGAACCTAGAGAACACCTTTGTCAGGAGCTTGCACCTGCACCTTACAGACACACAGATTTGCAACACATCTAAATGGCCAAGCTCTTTCTTAGGCAAGTTGAAAGCTGCTGTCAGAAGGCTGTGCTCCTTGTCAGATGGAAGCAGCAGTACGTACATAGGGGTTTGGAAAGAACTAAAGAGCCACAGAAGAGCGTGGTCTAGCAAAATGAAACAGGAAAAAGCATTTGCTACATGTGTCCTCTTTGTCGCCTAACAACAGGTAGCAGCATAAACCAGATGCGGGTGAAGTTCTTGCAGGCGACATCTAACGTCAAATGAGCAAGCGGGCTTACCACAGCTGCGGTCCTCTGGCAGTCTGAAAGCTTTGTGCACAAGCCGCATGCTAAGCGCCTTCCTTTGCCTTTTAGCAGTGCTCATGCATTGTCAGCACTAGGTGGGAATGGTCACTATCCCACAGACATTCGTTTCGTTGTGCCCGTTGCTAAGCACTCTGGAGCACTTTTTATGACGTAAGCGGAACACCTCTTGCCGTTCCATTCTCAGAGCTCCTCAGTTAAGTAATCTGCGACTCTTGGTGCGAATGCCAGAGGAAAACATTTCCAATGTGTCTGGCAGATTGAAACTGGACCTAGAAAACACCTTTGTCAGGAGCTTGCACCTGCACCTTACACACACACAGATTTGCATCACATCTAAATGGCCAAGCTCTTTCTTAGGCAAGTTGAAAGCTGCTGTCAGAAGGCTGTGCTCCTTGTCAGATGGAAGCAGCAGCACGCACATAGCAGTTTGGCAAGCACTAAAGAGCCACAGAAGAGCGTGGTCTAGCAAAACGGGTCAGGAAAAAGCATTTGCTACATGTGCTCTTGTTGTCGCCTAACAACAGGTAGCAGCATAAACCAGATGGGGGTGAAGTTCTTGCAGGCGACATCGAATGTCAAATGAGCAAGCGGGCTTACCACAGCTGCGGTCCTCTGGCAGTCTGAAAGCTTTGCGCACAAGCCGCATGCTAAGCGCCTTTCTTTGCCTTTTGGCAGTGCTCGTGCATTGCCAGCACTAGGCGGGAATGGTCACTATCCCGCAGACACGTTTCGTTGTGCCCGTTGCTAAGCGCTCTGGAGCACTGTTTATGACGAAAGCGGAACACCTCTTGCCGTTCCATTCTCAGAGCTACGGAGTTAAGTAATCTGCGACTCTTGGCGTGAATGCCAGAGGAAAACATTTCCAATGTGTCTGGCAGATTGAAACTGGACCTAGAAAACACCTTTGTCAGGAACTTGCACCTGCACATTACACACACACAGATTTGCAACACATCTAAATGGCCCAGCTCTTTCTTAGGCAAGTTGAAAGCTGCTGTCAGAAGGCTGTGCTCCTTGTCAGATGGAAGCAGCAGCACGCACACAGCAGTTTGGCAAGAACCTAAGAGCCACAGAAGAGCGTGGTCTAGCAAAATGAGGCATGAAAAAGCATTTGCTACATGTGTCCTCTTTGTCGCCTTACAACAGGTAGCAGCATAAACCAGATGCGGCTGAAGCTCTTGCAGGCGACATCTAACGTCAAATGAGCAAGCGGGCTTACCACAGCTGCGGTCCTCTGGCAGTCTGAAAGCTTTGCGCACAAGCCGCATGCTAAGTGCCTTCCTTTGCCTTTTGGCAGTGCCCGTGCATTGCCAGCACTAGGCGGGAATGGTCACTATCCCGCACACCCGTTTCGTTGTGCCCGTTGCTAAGCGCTCTGGTGCTCTGTTTATGACGTAAGCGGAACACCTCTTGCCGTTCCATTCTCAGAGCTCCTCAGTTAAACAATCTGCGACTCTTGGCGTGAATGCCAGAGGAAAACATTACCAATGTGTCTGACAGGGAGAAACTGAACCTAGGGAACACCTTTGTCAGGAGCTTGCACCTGCACCTTACACACACAGATTTGCATCACATCTAAATGGCCAAGCTCTTTCTTAAGCAAGTTGAAAGCTGCTGTCAGAAGGCTGTGCTCCTTGTCAGATGGAAGCAGCAGCACGCACATAGCAGTTTGGCAAGAAATAAAGAGCTACAGAAGAGCGTGGTCTAGCAAAATGAGGCAGGAAAAAGCATTTGCTACATGTGTCCTCTTTGTCGCCTAACAACAGGTAGCAGCATAAACCAGATGCGGGTGAAGTTCTTGCAGGCGACATCGAACGTCAAATGAGCAAACGGGCTTACCACAGCTGCGGTCCTCTGGCAGTCTGAAAGCTTTGCGCACAAGCCGCATGCTAAGCGCCTTTCTTTGCCTTTTGGCAGTGCTCGTGCATTGCCAGCACTAGGCGGGAATGGTCACTATCCCACAGACACGTTTCGTTGTGCCCATTGCCAAGCGCTCTGGAGCACTGTTTATGACGAAAGCGGAACACCTCTTGCCGTTCCATTCTCAGAGCTACGGAGTTAAGTAATCTGCGACTCTTGGCGTGAATGCCAGAGGAAAACATTTCCAATGTGTCTGGCAGATTGAAACTGGACCTAGAAAACACCTTTGTCAGGAACTTGCACCTGCACATTACACACACACAGATTTGCAACACATCTAAATGGCCCAGCTCTTTCTTAGGCAAGTTGAAAGCTGCTGTCAGAAGGCTGTGCTCCTTGTCAGATGGAAGCAGCAGCACGCACACAGCAGTTTGGCAAGAACCTAAGAGCCACAGAAGAGCGTGGTCTAGCAAAATGAGGCATGAAAAAGCATTTGCTACATGTGTCCTCTTTGTCGCCTTACAACAGGTAGCAGCATAAACCAGATGCGGCTGAAGCTCTTGCAGGCGACATCTAACGTCAAATGAGCAAGCGGGCTTACCACAGCTGCGGTCCTCTGGCAGTCTGAAAGCTTTGTGCACAAGCCGCATGCTAAGTGCCTTCCTTTGCCTTTTGGCAGTGCCCGTGCATTGCCAGCACTAGGCGGGAATGGTCACTATCCCGCACACCCGTTTCGTTGTGCCCGTTGCTAAGCGCTCTGGTGCTCTGTTTATGACGTAAGCGGAACACCTCTTGCCGTTCCATTCTCAGAGCTCCTCAGTTAAACAATCTGCGACTCTTGGCGTGAATGCCAGAGGAAAACATTACCAATGTGTCTGACAGGGAGAAACTGAACCTAGGGAACACCTTTGTCAGGAGCTTGCACCTGCACCTTACACACACAGATTTGCATCACATCTAAATGGCCAAGCTCTTTCTTAAGCAAGTTGAAAGCTGCTGTCAGAAGGCTGTGCTCCTTGTCAGATGGAAGCAGCAGCACGCACATAGCAGTTTGGCAAGAAATAAAGAGCTACAGAAGAGCGTGGTCTAGCAAAATGAGGCAGGAAAAAGCATTTGCTACATGTGTCCTCTTTGTCGCCTAACAACAGGTAGCAGCATAAACCAGATGGGGGTGAAGTTCTTGCAGGCGACATCGAACGTCAAATGAGCAAACGGGCTTACCACAGCTGCGGTCCTCTGGCAGTCTGAAAGCTTTGCGCACAAGCCGCATGCTAAGCGCCTTCCTTTGCCTTTTAGCAGTGCTCATGCATTGTCAGCACTAGGTGGGAATGGTCACTATCCCACAGACATTCGTTTCGTTGTGCCCGTTGCTAAGCGCTCTGGAGCACTGTTTATGACGTAAGCGGAACACCTCTTGCCGTTCCATTCTCAGAGCTACGGAGTTAAGTAATCTGCGACTCTTGGCGTGAATGCCAGAGGAAAACATTTCCAATGTGTCTGGCAGATTGAAACTGGACCTAGAAAACACCTTTGTCAGGAGCTTGCACCTGCACCTTCCACACACACAGATTTGCATCACATCTAAATGGCCAAGCTCTTTCTTAGGCAAGTTGAAAGCTGCTGTCAGAAGGCTGTGCTCCTTGTCAGATGGAAGCAGCAGCACGCACATAGCAGTTTGGCAAGCACTAAAGAGCCACAGAAGAGCGTGGTCTAGCAAAACGGGTCAGGAAAAAGCATTTGCTACATGTGCTCTTGTTGTCGCCTAACAACAGGTAGCAGCATAAACCAGATGGGGGTGAAGTTCTTGCAGGCGACATCTAACGTCAAATGAGCAAGCGGGCTTACCACAGCTGCGGTCCTCTGGCAGTCTGAAAGCTTTGCGCACAAGCCGCATGCTAAGCGCCTTTCTTTGCCTTTTGGCAGTGCTCGTGCATTGCCAGCACTAGGCGGGAATGGTCACTATCCCGCAGACACATTTCGTTGTGCCCGTTGCTAAGCGCTCTGGAGCACTGTTTATGACGTAAGCGGAACACCTCTTGCCGTTCCATTCTCAGAGCTCCTCAGTTAAGTAATCTGCGACTCTTGGTGCGAATGCCAGAGGAAAACATTTCCAATGTGTCTGGCATATAAAAACTGAACCTGGAGAACACCTTTGTCAGGAGCTTGCACCTGCACCTTACACGCACACAGATTTGCATCACATCTAAATGGCCAAGCTCTTTCTTAGACAAGTTGAAAGCTGCTGTCAGAAGGTTGTGCTCCTTGTCAGATGGAAGCAACAGCACGCACATAGCAGTTTGGCGAGCACTAAAGAGCCACAGAAGAGCGTGGTCTAGCAAAATGAAACAGGAAAAAGCATTTGCTACATGTGCTCTTGTTGTCGCCTACAACAGGTAGCAGCATAAACCAGATGCGGGTGAAGTTCTTGCAGGCGACATCTAACGTCAAATGAGCAAGCGGGCTTACCACAGCTGCGGTCCTCTGGCAGTCTGAAAGCTTTGCGCACAAGCCGCATGCTAAGTGCCTTCCTTTGCCTTTTGGCAGTGCCCGTGCATTGCCAGCACTAGGCGGGAATGGTCACTATCCCGCACACCCGTTTCGTTGTGCCCGTTGCTAAGCGCTCTGGTGCTCTGTTTATGACGTAAGCGGAACACCTCTTGCCGTTCCATTCTCAGAGCTCCTCAGTTAAACAATCTGCGACTCTTGGCGTGAATGCCAGAGGAAAACATTACCAATGTGTCTGACAGGGAGAAACTGAACCTAGAGAACACCTTTGTCAGGAGCTTGCACCTGCACCTTACAGACACACAGATTTGCAACACATCTAAATGGCCAAGCTCTTCCTTAGGCAAGTTGAAAGCTGCTGTCAGAAGGCTGTGCTCCTTGTCAGATGGAAGCAGCAGTACGCACATAGCAGTTTGGCAAGCACTAAAGAGCCACAGAAGAGCGTGGTCTAGCAAAATGAGGCAGGAAAAAGCATTTGCTACATGTGTCCTCTTTGTCGCCTAACAACAGGTAGCAGCATAAACCAGATGCGGGTGAAGTTCTTGCAGGCGACATCGAACGTCAAATGAGCAAGCGGGCTTACCACAGCTGCGGTCCTCTGGCAGTCTGAAAGCTTTGTGCACAAGCCGCATGCTAAGCGCCTTCCTTTGCCTTTTAGCAGTGCTCATGCATTGTCAGCACTAGGTGGGAATGGTCACTATCCCACAGACATTCGTTTCGTTGTGCCCGTTGCTAAGCGCTCTGGAGCACTGTTTATGACGTAAGCGGAACACCTCTTGCCGTTCCATTCTCAGAGCTACGGAGTTAAGTAATCTGCGACTCTTGGCGTGAATGCCAGAGGAAAACATTTCCAATGTGTCTGGCAGATTGAAACTGGACCTAGAAAACACCTTTGTCAGGAGCTTGCACCTGCACCTTACACACACACAGATTTGCATCACATCTAAATGGCCAAGCTCTTTCTTAGGCAAGTTGAAAGCTGCTGTCAGAAGGCTGTGCTCCTTGTCAGATGGAAGCAGCAGCACGCACATAGCAGTTTGGCAAGCACTAAAGAGCCACAGAAGAGCGTGGTCTAGCAAAACGGGTCAGGAAAAAGCATTTGCTACATGTGCTCTTGTTGTCGCCTAACAACAGGTAGCAGCATAAACCAGATGGGGGTGAAGTTCTTGCAGGCGACATCGAACGTCAAATGAGCAAGCGGGCTTACCACAGCTGCGGTCCTCTGGCAGTCTGAAAGCTTTGCGCACAAGCCGCATGCTAAGCGCCTTTCTTTGCCTTTTGGCAGTGCTCGTGCATTGCCAGCACTAGGGTGGAATGGTCACTATCCCGCAGACACGTTTCGTTGTGCCCGTTGCTAAGCGCTCTGGAGCACTGTTTATGACGAAAGCGGAACACCTCTTGCCGTTCCATTCTCAGAGCTCCTGAGTTAAGTAATCTGCGACTCTTGGCGTGAATGCCAGAGGAAAACATTTCCAATGTGTCTGGCAGATTGAAACTGGACCTAGAAAACACCTTTGTCAGGAACTTGCACCTGCACATTACACACACACAGATTTGCAACACATCTAAATGGCCCAGCTCTTTCTTAGGCAAGTTGAAAGCTGCTGTCAGAAGGCTGTGCTCCTTGTCAGATGGAAGCAGCAGCACGCACACAGCAGTTTGGCAAGAACCTAAGAGCCACAGAAGAGCGTGGTCTAGCAAAATGAGGCATGAAAAAGCATTTGCTACATGTGTCCTCTTTGTCGCCTTACAACAGGTAGCAGCATAAACCAGATGCGGCTGAAGCTCTTGCAGGCGACATCTAACGTCAAATGAGCAAGCGGGCTTACCACAGCTGCGGTCCTCTGGCAGTCTGAAAGCTTTGCGCACAAGCCGCATGCTAAGCGCCTTTCTTTGCCTTTTGGCAGTGCTCGTGCATTGCCAGCACTAGGCGGGAATGGTCACTATCCCACAGACACGTTTCGTTGTGCCCATTGCCAAGCGCTCTGGAGCACTGTTTATGACGTAAGCGGAACACCTCTTGCCGTTCCATTCTCAGAGCTCCTCAGTTAAGTAATCTGCGACTCTTGGTGTGAATGCCAGAGGAAAACATTTCCAATGTGTCTGGCATATAAAAACTGAACCTGGAGAACACCTTTGTCAGGAGCTTGCACCTGCACCTTACACGCACACAGATTTGCATCACATCTAAATGGCCAAGCTCTTTCTTAGACAAGTTGAAAGCTGCTGTCAGAAGGTTGTGCTCCTTGTCAGATGGAAGCAACAGCACGCACATAGCAGTTTGGCGAGCACTAAAGAGCCACAGAAGAGCGTGGTCTAGCAAAATGAAACAGGAAAAAGCATTTGCTACATGTGCTCTTGTTGTCGCCTACAACAGGTAGCAGCATAAACCAGATGCGGCTGAAGTTCTTGCAGGCGACATCTAACGTCAAATGAGCAAGCGGGCTTACCACAGCTGCGGTCCTCTGGCAGTCTGAAAGCTTTGCGCACAAGCCGCATGCTAAGTGCCTTCCTTTGCCTTTTGGCAGTGCCCGTGCATTGCCAGCACTAGGCGGGAATGGTCACTATCCCGCACACCCGTTTCGTTGTGCCCGTTGCTAAGCGCTCTGGTGCTCTGTTTATGACGTAAGCGGAACACCTCTTGCCGTTCCATTCTCAGAGCTCCTCAGTTAAACAATCTGCGACTCTTGGCGTGAATGCCAGAGGAAAACATTACCAATGTGTCTGACAGGGAGAAACTGAACCTAGAGAACACCTTTGTCAGGAGCTTGCACCTGCACCTTACAGACACACAGATTTGCAACACATCTAAATGGCCAAGCTCTTTCTTAGGCAAGTTGAAAGCTGCTGTCAGAAGGCTGTGCTCCTTGTCAGATGGAAGCAGCAGTACGTACATAGGGGTTTGGAAAGAACTAAAGAGCCACAGAAGAGCGTGGTCTAGCAAAATGAGGCAGGAAAAAGCATTTGCTACATGTGTCCTCTTTGTCGCCTAACAACAGGTAGCAGCATAAACCAGATGCGGGTGAAGTTCTTGCAGGCGACATCTAACGTCAAATGAGCAAGCGGGCTTACCACAGCTGCGGTCCTCTGGCAGTCTGAAAGCTTTGTGCACAAGCCGCATGCTAAGCGCCTTCCTTTGCCTTTTAGCAGTGCTCATGCATTGTCAGCACTAGGTGGGAATGGTCACTATCCCACAGACATTCGTTTCGTTGTGCCCGTTGCTAAGCACTCTGGAGCACTTTTTATGACGTAAGCGGAACACCTCTTGCCGTTCCATTCTCAGAGCTCCTCAGTTAAGTAATCTGCGACTCTTGGTGCGAATGCCAGAGGAAAACATTTCCAATGTGTCTGGCAGATTGAAACTGGACCTAGAAAACACCTTTGTCAGGAGCTTGCACCTGCACCTTACACACACACAGATTTGCATCACATCTAAATGGCCAAGCTCTTTCTTAGGCAAGTTGAAAGCTGCTGTCAGAAGGCTGTGCTCCTTGTCAGATGGAAGCAGCAGCACGCACATAGCAGTTTGGCAAGCACTAAAGAGCCACAGAAGAGCGTGGTCTAGCAAAACGGGTCAGGAAAAAGCATTTGCTACATGTGCTCTTGTTGTCGCCTAACAACAGGTAGCAGCATAAACCAGATGGGGGTGAAGTTCTTGCAGGCGACATCGAACGTCAAATGAGCAAGCGGGCTTACCACAGCTGCGGTCCTCTGGCAGTCTGAAAGCTTTGCGCACAAGCCGCATGCTAAGCGCCTTTCTTTGCCTTTTGGCAGTGCTCGTGCATTGCCAGCACTAGGCGGGAATGGTCACTATCCCGCAGACACGTTTCGTTGTGCCCGTTGCTAAGCGCTCTGGAGCACTGTTTATGACGAAAGCGGAACACCTCTTGCCGTTCCATTCTCAGAGCTACGGAGTTAAGTAATCTGCCACTCTTGGCGTGAATGCCAGAGGAAAACATTTCCAATGTGTCTGGCAGATTGAAACTGGACCTAGAAAACACCTTTGTCAGGAACTTGCACCTGCACATTACACACACACAGATTTGCAACACATCTAAATGGCCCAGCTCTTTCTTAGGCAAGTTGAAAGCTGCTGTCAGAAGGCTGTGCTCCTTGTCAGATGGAAGCAGCAGCACGCACATAGCAGTTTGGCAAGAAATAAAGAGCTACAGAAGAGCGTGGTCTAGCAAAATGAGGCAGGAAAAAGCATTTGCTACATGTGTCCTCTTTGTCGCCTAACAACAGGTAGCAGCATAAACCAGATGCGGGTGAAGTTCTTGCAGGCGACATCTAACGTCAAATGAGCAAACGGGCTTACCACAGCTGCGGTCCTCTGGCAGTCTGAAAGCTTTGCGCACAAGCCGCATGCTAAGCGCCTTTCTTTGCCTTTTGGCAGTGCTCGTGCATTGCCAGCACTAGGCGGGAATGGTCACTATCCCACAGACACGTTTCGTTGTGCCCATTGCCAAGCGCTCTGGAGCACTGTTTATGACGTAAGCGGAACACCTCTTGCCGTTCCATTCTCAGAGCTCCTCAGTTAAGTAATCTGCGACTCTTGGTGCGAATGCCAGAGGAAAACATTTCCAATGTGTCTGGCATATAAAAACTGAACCTGGAGAACACCTTTGTCAGGAGCTTGCACCTGCACCTTACACGCACACAGATTTGCATCACATCTAAATGGCCAAGCTCTTTCTTAGACAAGTTGAAAGCTGCTGTCAGAAGGTTGTGCTCCTTGTCAGATGGAAGCAACAGCACGCACATAGCAGTTTGGCGAGCACTAAAGAGCCACAGAAGAGCGTGGTCTAGCAAAATGAAACAGGAAAAAGCATTTGCTACATGTGCTCTTGTTGTCGCCTACAACAGGTAGCAGCATAAACCAGATGCGGCTGAAGTTCTTGCAGGCGACATCTAACGTCAAATGAGCAAGCGGGCTTACCACAGCTGCGGTCCTCTGGCAGTCTGAAAGCTTTGCGCACAAGCCGCATGCTAAGTGCCTTCCTTTGCCTTTTGGCAGTGCCCGTGCATTGCCAGCACTAGGCGGGAATGGTCACTATCCCGCACACCCGTTTCGTTGTGCCCGTTGCTAAGCGCTCTGGTGCTCTGTTTATGACGTAAGCGGAACACCTCTTGCCGTTCCATTCTCAGAGCTCCTCAGTTAAACAATCTGCGACTCTTGGCGTGAATGCCAGAGGAAAACATTACCAATGTGTCTGACAGGGAGAAACTGAACCTAGGGAACACCTTTGTCAGGAGCTTGCACCTGCACCTTACACACACAGATTTGCATCACATCTAAATGGCCAAGCTCTTTCTTAAGCAAGTTGAAAGCTGCTGTCAGAAGGCTGTGCTCCTTGTCAGATGGAAGCAGCAGCACGCACATAGCAGTTTGGCAAGAAATAAAGAGCTACAGAAGAGCGTGGTCTAGCAAAATGAGGCAGGAAAAAGCATTTGCTACATGTGTCCTCTTTGTCGCCTAACAACAGGTAGCAGCATAAACCAGATGCGGGTGAAGTTCTTGCAGGCGACATCTAACGTCAAATGAGCAAACGGGCTTACCACAGCTGCGGTCCTCTGGCAGTCTGAAAGCATTGCGCACAAGCCGCATGCTAAGCGCCTTTCTTTGCCTTTTGGCAGTGCTCGTGCATTGCCAGCACTAGGCGGGAATGGTCACTATCCCACAGACACGTTTCGTTGTGCCCATTGCCAAGCGCTCTGGAGCACTGTTTATGACGTAAGCGGAACACCTCTTGCCGTTCCATTCTCAGAGCTCCTCAGTTAAGTAATCTGCGACTCTTGGTGCGAATGCCAGAGGAAAACATTTCCAATGTGTCTGGCATATAAAAACTGAACCTGGAGAACACCTTTGTCAGGAGCTTGCACCTGCACCTTACACGCACACAGATTTGCATCACATCTAAATGGCCAAGCTCTTTCTTAGACAAGTTGAAAGCTGCTGTCAGAAGGTTGTGCTCCTTGTCAGATGGAAGCAACAGCACGCACATAGCAGTTTGGCGAGCACTAAAGAGCCACAGAAGAGCGTGGTCTAGCAAAATGAAACAGGAAAAAGCATTTGCTACATGTGCTCTTGTTGTCGCCTACAACAGGTAGCAGCATAAACCAGATGCGGGTGAAGTTCTTGCAGGCGACATCTAACGTCAAATGAGCAAGCGGGCTTACCACAGCTGCGGTCCTCTGGCAGTCTGAAAGCTTTGCGCACAAGCCGCATGCTAAGTGCCTTCCTTTGCCTTTTGGCAGTGCCCGTGCATTGCCAGCACTAGGCGGGAATGGTCACTATCCCGCACACCCGTTTCGTTGTGCCCGTTGCTAAGCGCTCTGGTGCTCTGTTTATGACGTAAGCGGAACACCTCTTGCCGTTCCATTCTCAGAGCTCCTCAGTTAAACAATCTGCGACTCTTGGCGTGAATGCCAGAGGAAAACATTACCAATGTGTCTGACAGGGAGAAACTGAACCTAGGGAACACCTTTGTCAGGAGCTTGCACCTGCACCTTACACACACAGATTTGCATCACATCTAAATGGCCAAGCTCTTTCTTAAGCAAGTTGAAAGCTGCTGTCAGAAGGCTGTGCTCCTTGTCAGATGGAAGCAGCAGCACGCACATAGCAGTTTGGCAAGAAATAAAGAGCTACAGAAGAGCGTGGTCTAGCAAAATGAGGCAGGAAAAAGCATTTGCTACATGTGTCCTCTTTGTCGCCTAACAACAGGTAGCAGCATAAACCAGATGCGGGTGAAGTTCTTGCAGGCGACATCTAACGTCAAATGAGCAAACGGGCTTACCACAGCTGCGGTCCTCTGGCAGTCTGAAAGCATTGTGCACAAGCCGCATGCTAAGCGCCTTCCTTTGCCTTTTAGCAGTGCTCATGCATTGCCAGCACTAGGTGGGAATGGTCACTATCCCACAGACATTCGTTTCGTTGTGCCCGTTGCTAAGCGCTCTGGAGCACTTTTTATGACGTAAGCGGAACACCTCTTGCCGTTCCATTCTCAGAGCTACGGAGTTAAGTAATCTGCGACTCTTGGCGTGAATGCCAGAGGAAAACATTTCCAATGTGTCTGGCAGATTGAAACTGGACCTAGAAAACACCTTTGTCAGGAGCTTGCATGTGCACATTACACACACACAGATTTGCAACACATCTAAATGGCCAAGCTCTTCCTTAGGCAAGTTGAAAGCTGCTGTCAGAAGGCTGTGCTCCTTGTCAGATGGAAGCAGCAGCACGCACATAGCAGTTTGGCAAGCACTAAAGAGCCACAGAAGAGCGTGGTCTAGCAAAACGGGTCAGGAAAAAGCATTTGCTACATGTGCTCTTGTTGTCGCCTAACAACAGGTAGCAGCATAAACCAGATGGGGGTGAAGTTCTTGCAGGCGACATCTAACGTCAAATGAGCAAGCGGGCTTACCACAGCTGCGGTCCTCTGGCAGTCTGAAAGCTTTGCGCACAAGCCGCATGCTAAGCGCCTTCCTTTGCCTTTTGGCAGTGCTCGTGCATTGCCAGCACTAGGCGGGAATGGTCACTATCCCACAGACACGTTTCGTTGTGCCCATTGCCAAGCGCTCTGGAGCACTGTTTATGACGTAAGCGGAACACCTCTTGCCGTTCCATTCTCAGAGCTCCTCAGTTAAGTAATCTGCGACTCTTGGTGCGAATGCCAGAGGAAAACATTTCCAATGTGTCTGGCATATAAAAACTGAACCTGGAGAACACCTTTGTCAGGAGCTTGCACCTGCACCTTACACGCACACAGATTTGCATCACATCTAAATGGCCAAGCTCTTTCTTAGACAAGTTGAAAGCTGCTGTCAGAAGGTTGTGCTCCTTGTCAGATGGAAGCAACAGCACGCACATAGCAGTTTGGCGAGCACTAAAGAGCCACAGAAGAGCGTGGTCTAGCAAAATGAAACAGGAAAAAGCATTTGCTACATGTGCTCTTGTTGTCGCCTACAACAGGTAGCAGCATAAACCAGATGCGGGTGAAGTTCTTGCAGGCGACATCGAACGTCAAATGAGCAAGCGGGCTTACCACAGCTGCGGTCCTCTGGCAGTCTGAAAGCTTTGTGCACAAGCCGCATGCTAAGTGCCTTCCTTTGCCTTTTGGCAGTGCCCGTGCATTGCCAGCACTAGGCGGGAATGGTCACTATCCCGCACACCCGTTTCGTTGTGCCCGTTGCTAAGCGCTCTGGTGCTCTGTTTATGACGTAAGCGGAACACCTCTTGCCGTTCCATTCTCAGAGCTCCTCAGTTAAACAATCTGCGACTCTTGGCGTGAATGCCAGAGGAAAACATTACCAATGTGTCTGACAGGGAGAAACTGAACCTAGAGAACACCTTTGTCAGGAGCTTGCACCTGCACCTTACAGACACACAGATTTGCAACACATCTAAATGGCCAAGCTCTTTCTTAGGCAAGTTGAAAGCTGCTGTCAGAAGGCTGTGCTCCTTGTCAGATGGAAGCAGCAGTACGCACATAGCAGTTTGGCAAGCACTAAAGAGCCACAGAAGAGCGTGGTCTAGCAAAACGGGTCAGGAAAAAGCATTTGCTACATGTGCTCTTGTTGTCGCCTAACAACAGGTAGCAGCATAAACCAGATGGGGGTGAAGTTCTTGCAGGCGACATCGAACGTCAAATGAGCAAGCGGGCTTACCACAGCTGCGGTCCTCTGGCAGTCTGAAAGCTTTGCGCACAAGCCGCATGCTAAGCGCCTTTCTTTGCCTTTTGGCAGTGCTCGTGCATTGCCAGCACTAGGCGGGAATGGTCACTATCCCGCAGACACGTTTCGTTGTGCCCGTTGCTAAGCGCTCTGGAGCACTGTTTATGACGTAAGCGGAACACCTCTTGCCGTTCCATTCTCAGAGCTACGGAGTTAAGTAATCTGCGACTCTTGGCGTGAATGCCAGAGGAAAACATTTCCAATGTGTCTGGCAGATTGAAACTGGACCTAGAAAACACCTTTGTCAGGAGCTTGCATGTGCACATTACACACACACAGATTTGCAACACATCTAAATGGCCAAGCTCTTCCTTAGGCAAGTTGAAAGCTGCTGTCAGAAGGCTGTGCTCCTTGTCAGATGGAAGCAGCAGCACGCACATAGCAGTTGGCAGGAACTAAAGAGCTACAGAAGAGCGTGGTCTAGCAAAATGAGGCAGGAAAAAGCATTTGCTACATGTGTCCTCTTTGTCGCCTAACAACAGGTAGCAGCATAAACCAGATGCAGGTGAAGTTCTTGCAGGCGACATCGAACGTCAAATGAGCAAACGGGCTTACCACAGCTGCGGTCCTCTGGCAGTCTGAAAGCTCTGCGCACAAGCCGCATGCTAAGCGCCTTCCTTTGCCTTTTGGCAGTGCTCGTCTATGGCCAGCACTAGGCGGGAATGGTCACTATCCCACAGACACGTTTCGTTGTGCCCGTTGCTAAGCGCTCTGGTGCTCTGTTTATGACGTAAGCGGAACACCTCTTGCCGTTCCATTCTCAGAGCTCCTCAGTTAAACAATCTGCGACTCTTGGCGTGAATGCCAGAGGAAAACATTACCAATGTGTCTGACAGGGAGAAACTGAACCTAGAGAACACCTTTGTCAGGAGCTTGCACCTGCACCTTACAGACACACAGATTTGCAACACATCTAAATGGCCAAGCTCTTTCTTAGGCAAGTTGAAAGCTGCTGTCAGAAGGCTGTGCTCCTTGTCAGATGGAAGCAGCAGTACGCACATAGCAGTTTGGCAAGCACTAAAGAGCCACAGAAGAGCGTGGTCTAGCAAAATGAGGCAGGAAAAAGCATTTGCTACATGTGTCCTCTTTGTCGCCTAACAACAGGTAGCAGCATAAACCAGATGCGGGTGAAGTTCTTGCAGGCGACATCGAACGTCAAATGAGCAAGCGGGCTTACCACAGCTGCGGTCCTCTGGCAGTCTGAAAGCTTTGTGCACAAGCCGCATGCTAAGCGCCTTCCTTTGCCTTTTAGCAGTGCTCATGCATTGTCAGCACTAGGTGGGAATGGTCACTATCCCACAGACATTCGTTTCGTTGTGCCCGTTGCTAAGCGCTCTGGAGCACTGTTTATGACGTAAGCGGAACACCTCTTGCCGTTCCATTCTCAGAGCTACGGAGTTAAGTAATCTGCGACTCTTGGCGTGAATGCCAGAGGAAAACATTTCCAATGTGTCTGGCAGATTGAAACTGGACCTAGAAAACACCTTTGTCAGGAGCTTGCACCTGCACCTTACACACACACAGATTTGCATCACATCTAAATGGCCAAGCTCTTTCTTAGGCAAGTTGAAAGCTGCTGTCAGAAGGCTGTGCTCCTTGTCAGATGGAAGCAGCAGCACGCACATAGCAGTTTGGCAAGCACTAAAGAGCCACAGAAGAGCGTGGTCTAGCAAAACGGGTCAGGAAAAAGCATTTGCTACATGTGCTCTTGTTGTCGCCTAACAACAGGTAGCAGCATAAACCAGATGGGGGTGAAGTTCTTGCAGGCGACATCGAACGTCAAATGAGCAAGCGGGCTTACCACAGCTGCGGTCCTCTGGCAGTCTGAAAGCTTTGCGCACAAGCCGCATGCTAAGCGCCTTTCTTTGCCTTTTGGCAGTGCTCGTGCATTGCCAGCACTAGGGTGGAATGGTCACTATCCCGCAGACACGTTTCGTTGTGCCCGTTGCTAAGCGCTCTGGAGCACTGTTTATGACGAAAGCGGAACACCTCTTGCCGTTCCATTCTCAGAGCTCCTGAGTTAAGTAATCTGCGACTCTTGGCGTGAATGCCAGAGGAAAACATTTCCAATGTGTCTGGCAGATTGAAACTGGACCTAGAAAACACCTTTGTCAGGAACTTGCACCTGCACATTACACACACACAGATTTGCAACACATCTAAATGGCCCAGCTCTTTCTTAGGCAAGTTGAAAGCTGCTGTCAGAAGGCTGTGCTCCTTGTCAGATGGAAGCAGCAGCACGCACACAGCAGTTTGGCAAGAACCTAAGAGCCACAGAAGAGCGTGGTCTAGCAAAATGAGGCATGAAAAAGCATTTGCTACATGTGTCCTCTTTGTCGCCTTACAACAGGTAGCAGCATAAACCAGATGCGGCTGAAGCTCTTGCAGGCGACATCTAACGTCAAATGAGCAAGCAGGCTTACCACAGCTGCGGTCCTCTGGCAGTCTGAAAGCTTTGCGCACAAGCCGCATGCTAAGCGCCTTTCTTTGCCTTTTGGCAGTGCTCGTGCATTGCCAGCACTAGGCGGGAATGGTCACTATCCCACAGACACGTTTCGTTGTGCCCATTGCCAAGCGCTCTGGAGCACTGTTTATGACGTAAGCGGAACACCTCTTACCGTTCCATTCTCAGAGCTCCTCAGTTAAGTAATCTGCGACTCTTGGTGTGAATGCCAGAGGAAAACATTTCCAATGTGTCTGGCATATAAAAACTGAACCTGGAGAACACCTTTGTCAGGAGCTTGCACCTGCACCTTACACGCACACAGATTTGCATCACATCTAAATGGCCAAGCTCTTTCTTAGACAAGTTGAAAGCTGCTGTCAGAAGGTTGTGCTCCTTGTCAGATGGAAGCAACAGCACGCACATAGCAGTTTGGCGAGCACTAAAGAGCCACAGAAGAGCGTGGTCTAGCAAAATGAAACAGGAAAAAGCATTTGCTACATGTGCTCTTGTTGTCGCCTACAACAGGTAGCAGCATAAACCAGATGCGGGTGAAGTTCTTGCAGGCGACATCTAACGTCAAATGAGCAAGCGGGCTTACCACAGCTGCGGTCCTCTGGCAGTCTGAAAGCTTTGCGCACAAGCCGCATGCTAAGTGCCTTCCTTTGCCTTTTGGCAGTGCCCGTGCATTGCCAGCAGTAGGCGGGAATGGTCACTATCCCGCACACCCGTTTCGTTGTGCCCGTTGCTAAGCGCTCTGGTGCTCTGTTTATGACGTAAGCGGAACACCTCTTGCCGTTCCATTCTCAGAGCTCCTCAGTTAAACAATCTGCGACTCTTGGCGTGAATGCCAGAGGAAAACATTACCAATGTGTCTGACAGGGAGAAACTGAACCTAGAGAACACCTTTGTCAGGAGCTTGCACCTGCACCTTACAGACACACAGATTTGCAACACATCTAAATGGCCAAGCTCTTTCTTAGGCAAGTTGAAAGCTGCTGTCAGAAGGCTGTGCTCCTTGTCAGATGGAAGCAGCAGTACGTACATAGGGGTTTGGAAAGAACTAAAGAGCCACAGAAGAGCGTGGTCTAGCAAAATGAGGCAGGAAAAAGCATTTGCTACATGTGTCCTCTTTGTCGCCTAACAACAGGTAGCAGCATAAACCAGATGCGGGTGAAGTTCTTGCAGGCGACATCTAACGTCAAATGAGCAAGCGGGCTTACCACAGCTGCGGTCCTCTGGCAGTCTGAAAGCTTTGTGCACAAGCCGCATGCTAAGCGCCTTCCTTTGCCTTTTAGCAGTGCTCATGCATTGTCAGCACTAGGTGGGAATGGTCACTATCCCACAGACATTCGTTTCGTTGTGCCCGTTGCTAAGCACTCTGGAGCACTTTTTATGACGTAAGCGGAACACCTCTTGCCGTTCCATTCTCAGAGCTCCTCAGTTAAGTAATCTGCGACTCTTGGTGCGAATGCCAGAGGAAAACATTTCCAATGTGTCTGGCAGATTGAAACTGGACCTAGAAAACACCTTTGTCAGGAGCTTGCACCTGCACCTTACACACACACAGATTTGCATCACATCTAAATGGCCAAGCTCTTTCTTAGGCAAGTTGAAAGCTGCTGTCAGAAGGCTGTGCTCCTTGTCAGATGGAAGCAGCAGCACGCACATAGCAGTTTGGCAAGCACTAAAGAGCCACAGAAGAGCGTGGTCTAGCAAAACGGGTCAGGAAAAAGCATTTGCTACATGTGCTCTTGTTGTCGCCTAACAACAGGTAGCAGCATAAACCAGATGGGGGTGAAGTTCTTGCAGGCGACATCGAACGTCAAATGAGCAAGCGGGCTTACCACAGCTGCGGTCCTCTGGCAGTCTGAAAGCTTTGCGCACAAGCCGCATGCTAAGCGCCTTTCTTTGCCTTTTGGCAGTGCTCGTGCATTGCCAGCACTAGGCGGGAATGGTCACTATCCCGCAGACACGTTTCGTTGTGCCCGTTGCTAAGCGCTCTGGAGCACTGTTTATGACGAAAGCGGAACACCTCTTGCCGTTCCATTCTCAGAGCTACGGAGTTAAGTAATCTGCGACTCTTGGCGTGAATGCCAGAGGAAAACATTTCCAATGTGTCTGGCAGATTGAAACTGGACCTAGAAAACACCTTTGTCAGGAACTTGCACCTGCACATTACACACACACAGATTTGCAACACATCTAAATGGCCCAGCTCTTTCTTAGGCAAGTTGAAAGCTGCTGTCAGAAGGCTGTGCTCCTTGTCAGATGGAAGCAGCAGCACGCACACAGCAGTTTGGCAAGAACCTAAGAGCCACAGAAGAGCGTGGTCTAGCAAAATGAGGCATGAAAAAGCATTTGCTACATGTGTCCTCTTTGTCGCCTAACAACAGGTAGCAGCATAAACCAGATGCGGGTGAAGCTCTTGCAGGCGACATCTAACGTCAAATGAGCAAGCGGGCTTACCACAGCTGCGGTCCTCTGGCAGTCTGAAAGCTTTGCGCACAAGCCGCATGCTAAGTGCCTTTCTTTGCCTTTTGGCAGTGCCCGTGCATTGCCAGCACTAGGCGGGAATGGTCACTATCCCGCACACCCGTTTCGTTGTGCCCGTTGCTAAGCGCTCTGGTGCTCTGTTTATGACGTAAGCGGAACACCTCTTGCCGTTCCATTCTCAGAGCTCCTCAGTTAAACAATCTGCGACTCTTGGCGTGAATGCCAGAGGAAAACATTACCAATGTGTCTGACAGGGAGAAACTGAACCTAGGGAACACCTTTGTCAGGAGCTTGCACCTGCACCTTACACACACAGATTTGCATCACATCTAAATGGCCAAGCTCTTTCTTAAGCAAGTTGAAAGCTGCTGTCAGAAGGCTGTGCTCCTTGTCAGATGGAAGCAGCAGCACGCACATAGCAGTTTGGCAAGCACTAAAGAGCCACAGAAGAGCGTGGTCTAGCAAAATGAGGCAGGAAAAAGCATTTGCTACATGTGTCCTCTTTGTCGCCTAACAACAGGTAGCAGCATAAACCAGATGCGGGTGAAGTTCTTGCAGGCGACATCGAACGTCAAATGAGCAAGCGGGCTTACCACAGCTGCGGTCCTCTGGCAGTCTGAAAGCTTTGTGCACAAGCCGCATGCTAAGCGCCTTCCTTTGCCTTTTAGCAGTGCTCATGCATTGTCAGCACTAGGTGGGAATGGTCACTATCCCACAGACATTCGTTTCGTTGTGCCCGTTGCTAAGCGCTCTGGAGCACTTTTTATGACGTAAGCGGAACACCTCTTGCCGTTCCATTCTCAGAGCTACGGAGTTAAGTAATCTGCGACTCTTGGCGTGAATGCCAGAGGAAAACATTTCCAATGTGTCTGGCAGATTGAAACTGGACCTAGAAAACACCTTTGTCAGGAGCTTGCATGTGCACATTACACACACACAGATTTGCAACACATCTAAATGGCCAAGCTCTTCCTTAGGCAAGTTGAAAGCTGCTGTCAGAAGGCTGTGCTCCTTGTCAGATGGAAGCAGCAGCACGCACATAGCAGTTTGGCAAGCACTAAAGAGCCACAGAAGAGCGTGGTCTAGCAAAACGGGTCAGGAAAAAGCATTTGCTACATGTGCTCTTGTTGTCGCCTAACAACAGGTAGCAGCATAAACCAGATGGGGGTGAAGTTCTTGCAGGCGACATCTAACGTCAAATGAGCAAGCGGGCTTACCACAGCTGCGGTCCTCTGGCAGTCTGAAAGCTTTGCGCACAAGCCGCATGCTAAGCGCCTTCCTTTGCCTTTTGGCAGTGCTCGTGCATTGCCAGCACTAGGCGGGAATGGTCACTATCCCACAGACACGTTTCGTTGTGCCCATTGCCAAGCGCTCTGGAGCACTGTTTATGACGTAAGCGGAACACCTCTTGCCGTTCCATTCTCAGAGCTCCTCAGTTAAGTAATCTGCGACTCTTGGTGCGAATGCCAGAGGAAAACATTTCCAATGTGTCTGGCATATAAAAACTGAACCTGGAGAACACCTTTGTCAGGAGCTTGCACCTGCACCTTACACGCACACAGATTTGCATCACATCTAAATGGCCAAGCTCTTTCTTAGACAAGTTGAAAGCTGCTGTCAGAAGGTTGTGCTCCTTGTCAGATGGAAGCAACAGCACGCACATAGCAGTTTGGCGAGCACTAAAGAGCCACAGAAGAGCGTGGTCTAGCAAAATGAAACAGGAAAAAGCATTTGCTACATGTGCTCTTGTTGTCGCCTACAACAGGTAGCAGCATAAACCAGATGCGGGTGAAGTTCTTGCAGGCGACATCGAACGTCAAATGAGCAAGCGGGCTTACCACAGCTGCGGTCCTCTGGCAGTCTGAAAGCTTTGTGCACAAGCCGCATGCTAAGTGCCTTCCTTTGCCTTTTGGCAGTGCCCGTGCATTGCCAGCACTAGGCGGGAATGGTCACTATCCCGCACACCCGTTTCGTTGTGCCCGTTGCTAAGCGCTCTGGTGCTCTGTTTATGACGTAAGCGGAACACCTCTTGCCGTTCCATTCTCAGAGCTCCTCAGTTAAACAATCTGCGACTCTTGGCGTGAATGCCAGAGGAAAACATTACCAATGTGTCTGACAGGGAGAAACTGAACCTAGAGAACACCTTTGTCAGGAGCTTGCACCTGCACCTTACAGACACACAGATTTGCAACACATCTAAATGGCCAAGCTCTTTCTTAGGCAAGTTGAAAGCTGCTGTCAGAAGGCTGTGCTCCTTGTCAGATGGAAGCAGCAGTACGCACATAGCAGTTTGGCAAGCACTAAAGAGCCACAGAAGAGCGTGGTCTAGCAAAATGAGGCAGGAAAAAGCATTTGCTACATGTGTCCTCTTTGTCGCCTAACAACAGGTAGCAGCATAAACCAGATGCGGGTGAAGTTCTTGCAGGCGACATTGAACGTCAAATGAGCAAGCGGGCTTACCACAGCTGCGGTCCTCTGGCAGTCTGAAAGCTTTGTGCACAAGCCGCATGCTAAGCGCCTTCCTTTGCCTTTTAGCAGTGCTCATGCATTGTCAGCACTAGGTGGGAATGGTCACTATCCCACAGACATTCGTTTCGTTGTGCCCGTTGCTAAGCGCTCTGGAGCACTTTTTATGACGTAAGCGGAACACCTCTTGCCGTTCCATTCTCAGAGCTCCTCAGTTAAGTAATCTGCGACTCTTGGTGCGAATGCCAGAGGAAAACATTTCCAATGTGTCTGGCATATAAAAACTGAACCTGGAGAACACCTTTGTCAGGAGCTTGCACCTGCACCTTACACGCACACAGATTTGCATCACATCTAAATGGCCAAGCTCTTTCTTAGACAAGTTGAAAGCTGCTGTCAGAAGGTTGTGCTCCTTGTCAGATGGAAGCAACAGCACGCACATAGCAGTTTGGCAAGCACTAAAGAGCCACAGAAGAGCGTGGTCTAGCAAAACGGGTCAGGAAAAAGCATTTGCTACATGTGCTCTTGTTGTCGCCTAACAACAGGTAGCAGCATAAACCAGATGGGGGTGAAGTTCTTGCAGGCGACATCGAACGTCAAATGAGCAAGCGGGCTTACCACAGCTGCGGTCCTCTGGCAGTCTGAAAGCTTTGCGCACAAGCCGCATGCTAAGCGCCTTTCTTTGCCTTTTGGCAGTGCTCGTGCATTGCCAGCACTAGGCGGGAATGGTCACTATCCCGCAGACACGTTTCGTTGTGCCCGTTGCTAAGCGCTCTGGAGCACTGTTTATGACGTAAGCGGAACACCTCTTGCCGTTCCATTCTCAGAGCTACGGAGTTAAGTAATCTGCGACTCTTGGCGTGAATGCCAGAGGAAAACATTTCCAATGTGTCTGGCAGATTGAAACTGGACCTAGAAAACACCTTTGTCAGGAGCTTGCATGTGCACATTACACACACACAGATTTGCAACACATCTAAATGGCCAAGCTCTTCCTTAGGCAAGTTGAAAGCTGCTGTCAGAAGGCTGTGCTCCTTGTCAGATGGAAGCAGCAGCACGCACATAGCAGTTGGCAGGAACTAAAGAGCTACAGAAGAGCGTGGTCTAGCAAAATGAGGCAGGAAAAAGCATTTGCTACATGTGTCCTCTTTGTCGCCTAACAACAGGTAGCAGCATAAACCAGATGCAGGTGAAGTTCTTGCAGGCGACATCGAACGTCAAATGAGCAAACGGGCTTACCACAGCTGCGGTCCTCTGGCAGTCTGAAAGCTCTGCGCACAAGCCGCATGCTAAGCGCCTTCCTTTGCCTTTTGGCAGTGCTCGTCTATGGCCAGCACTAGGCGGGAATGGTCACTATCCCACAGACACGTTTCGTTGTGCCCGTTGCTAAGCGCTCTGGTGCTCTGTTTATGACGTAAGCGGAACACCTCTTGCCGTTCCATTCTCAGAGCTCCTCAGTTAAACAATCTGCGACTCTTGGCGTGAATGCCAGAGGAAAACATTACCAATGTGTCTGACAGGGAGAAACTGAACCTAGAGAACACCTTTGTCAGGAGCTTGCACCTGCACCTTACAGACACACAGATTTGCAACACATCTAAATGGCCAAGCTCTTTCTTAGGCAAGTTGAAAGCTGCTGTCAGAAGGCTGTGCTCCTTGTCAGATGGAAGCAGCAGTACGCACATAGCAGTTTGGCAAGCACTAAAGAGCCACAGAAGAGCGTGGTCTAGCAAAATGAGGCAGGAAAAAGCATTTGCTACATGTGTCCTCTTTGTCGCCTAACAACAGGTAGCAGCATAAACCAGATGCGGGTGAAGTTCTTGCAGGCGACATCGAACGTCAAATGAGCAAGCGGGCTTACCACAGCTGCGGTCCTCTGGCAGTCTGAAAGCTTTGTGCACAAGCCGCATGCTAAGCGCCTTCCTTTGCCTTTTAGCAGTGCTCATGCATTGTCAGCACTAGGTGGGAATGGTCACTATCCCACAGACATTCGTTTCGTTGTGCCCGTTGCTAAGCGCTCTGGAGCACTGTTTATGACGTAAGCGGAACACCTCTTGCCGTTCCATTCTCAGAGCTACGGAGTTAAGTAATCTGCGACTCTTGGCGTGAATGCCAGAGGAAAACATTTCCAATGTGTCTGGCAGATTGAAACTGGACCTAGAAAACACCTTTGTCAGGAGCTTGCACCTGCACCTTACACACACACAGATTTGCATCACATCTAAATGGCCAAGCTCTTTCTTAGGCAAGTTGAAAGCTGCTGTCAGAAGGCTGTGCTCCTTGTCAGATGGAAGCAGCAGCACGCACATAGCAGTTTGGCAAGCACTAAAGAGCCACAGAAGAGCGTGGTCTAGCAAAACGGGTCAGGAAAAAGCATTTGCTACATGTGCTCTTGTTGTCGCCTAACAACAGGTAGCAGCATAAACCAGATGGGGGTGAAGTTCTTGCAGGCGACATCGAACGTCAAATGAGCAAGCGGGCTTACCACAGCTGCGGTCCTCTGGCAGTCTGAAAGCTTTGCGCACAAGCCGCATGCTAAGCGCCTTTCTTTGCCTTTTGGCAGTGCTCGTGCATTGCCAGCACTAGGGTGGAATGGTCACTATCCCGCAGACACGTTTCGTTGTGCCCGTTGCTAAGCGCTCTGGAGCACTGTTTATGACGAAAGCGGAACACCTCTTGCCGTTCCATTCTCAGAGCTCCTGAGTTAAGTAATCTGCGACTCTTGGCGTGAATGCCAGAGGAAAACATTTCCAATGTGTCTGGCAGATTGAAACTGGACCTAGAAAACACCTTTGTCAGGAACTTGCACCTGCACATTACACACACACAGATTTGCAACACATCTAAATGGCCCAGCTCTTTCTTAGGCAAGTTGAAAGCTGCTGTCAGAAGGCTGTGCTCCTTGTCAGATGGAAGCAGCAGCACGCACACAGCAGTTTGGCAAGAACCTAAGAGCCACAGAAGAGCGTGGTCTAGCAAAATGAGGCATGAAAAAGCATTTGCTACATGTGTCCTCTTTGTCGCCTTACAACAGGTAGCAGCATAAACCAGATGCGGGTGAAGCTCTTGCAGGCGACATCTAACGTCAAATGAGCAAGCAGGCTTACCACAGCTGCGGTCCTCTGGCAGTCTGAAAGCTTTGCGCACAAGCCGCATGCTAAGCGCCTTTCTTTGCCTTTTGGCAGTGCTCGTGCATTGCCAGCACTAGGCGGGAATGGTCACTATCCCACAGACACGTTTCGTTGTGCCCATTGCCAAGCGCTCTGGAGCACTGTTTATGACGTAAGCGGAACACCTCTTACCGTTCCATTCTCAGAGCTCCTCAGTTAAGTAATCTGCGACTCTTGGTGTGAATGCCAGAGGAAAACATTTCCAATGTGTCTGGCATATAAAAACTGAACCTGGAGAACACCTTTGTCAGGAGCTTGCACCTGCACCTTACACGCACACAGATTTGCATCACATCTAAATGGCCAAGCTCTTTCTTAGACAAGTTGAAAGCTGCTGTCAGAAGGTTGTGCTCCTTGTCAGATGGAAGCAACAGCACGCACATAGCAGTTTGGCGAGCACTAAAGAGCCACAGAAGAGCGTGGTCTAGCAAAATGAAACAGGAAAAAGCATTTGCTACATGTGCTCTTGTTGTCGCCTACAACAGGTAGCAGCATAAACCAGATGCGGGTGAAGTTCTTGCAGGCGACATCTAACGTCAAATGAGCAAGCGGGCTTACCACAGCTGCGGTCCTCTGGCAGTCTGAAAGCTTTGCGCACAAGCCGCATGCTAAGTGCCTTCCTTTGCCTTTTGGCAGTGCCCGTGCATTGCCAGCAGTAGGCGGGAATGGTCACTATCCCGCACACCCGTTTCGTTGTGCCCGTTGCTAAGCGCTCTGGTGCTCTGTTTATGACGTAAGCGGAACACCTCTTGCCGTTCCATTCTCAGAGCTCCTCAGTTAAACAATCTGCGACTCTTGGCGTGAATGCCAGAGGAAAACATTACCAATGTGTCTGACAGGGAGAAACTGAACCTAGAGAACACCTTTGTCAGGAGCTTGCACCTGCACCTTACAGACACACAGATTTGCAACACATCTAAATGGCCAAGCTCTTTCTTAGGCAAGTTGAAAGCTGCTGTCAGAAGGCTGTGCTCCTTGTCAGATGGAAGCAGCAGTACGTACATAGGGGTTTGGAAAGAACTAAAGAGCCACAGAAGAGCGTGGTCTAGCAAAATGAGGCAGGAAAAAGCATTTGCTACATGTGTCCTCTTTGTCGCCTAACAACAGGTAGCAGCATAAACCAGATGCGGGTGAAGTTCTTGCAGGCGACATCTAACGTCAAATGAGCAAGCGGGCTTACCACAGCTGCGGTCCTCTGGCAGTCTGAAAGCTTTGTGCACAAGCCGCATGCTAAGCGCCTTCCTTTGCCTTTTAGCAGTGCTCATGCATTGTCAGCACTAGGTGGGAATGGTCACTATCCCACAGACATTCGTTTCGTTGTGCCCGTTGCTAAGCACTCTGGAGCACTTTTTATGACGTAAGCGGAACACCTCTTGCCGTTCCATTCTCAGAGCTCCTCAGTTAAGTAATCTGCGACTCTTGGTGCGAATGCCAGAGGAAAACATTTCCAATGTGTCTGGCAGATTGAAACTGGACCTAGAAAACACCTTTGTCAGGAGCTTGCACCTGCACCTTACACACACACAGATTTGCATCACATCTAAATGGCCAAGCTCTTTCTTAGGCAAGTTGAAAGCTGCTGTCAGAAGGCTGTGCTCCTTGTCAGATGGAAGCAGCAGCACGCACATAGCAGTTTGGCAAGCACTAAAGAGCCACAGAAGAGCGTGGTCTAGCAAAACGGGTCAGGAAAAAGCATTTGCTACATGTGCTCTTGTTGTCGCCTAACAACAGGTAGCAGCATAAACCAGATGGGGGTGAAGTTCTTGCAGGCGACATCGAACGTCAAATGAGCAAGCGGGCTTACCACAGCTGCGGTCCTCTGGCAGTCTGAAAGCTTTGCGCACAAGCCGCATGCTAAGCGCCTTTCTTTGCCTTTTGGCAGTGCTCGTGCATTGCCAGCACTAGGCGGGAATGGTCACTATCCCGCAGACACGTTTCGTTGTGCCCGTTGCTAAGCGCTCTGGAGCACTGTTTATGACGAAAGCGGAACACCTCTTGCCGTTCCATTCTCAGAGCTACGGAGTTAAGTAATCTGCGACTCTTGGCGTGAATGCCAGAGGAAAACATTTCCAATGTGTCTGGCAGATTGAAACTGGACCTAGAAAACACCTTTGTCAGGAACTTGCACCTGCACATTACACACACACAGATTTGCAACACATCTAAATGGCCCAGCTCTTTCTTAGGCAAGTTGAAAGCTGCTGTCAGAAGGCTGTGCTCCTTGTCAGATGGAAGCAGCAGCACGCACACAGCAGTTTGGCAAGAACCTAAGAGCCACAGAAGAGCGTGGTCTAGCAAAATGAGGCATGAAAAAGCATTTGCTACATGTGTCCTCTTTGTCGCCTAACAACAGGTAGCAGCATAAACCAGATGCGGGTGAAGCTCTTGCAGGCGACATCTAACGTCAAATGAGCAAGCGGGCTTACCACAGCTGCGGTCCTCTGGCAGTCTGAAAGCTTTGCGCACAAGCCGCATGCTAAGTGCCTTTCTTTGCCTTTTGGCAGTGCCCGTGCATTGCCAGCACTAGGCGGGAATGGTCACTATCCCGCACACCCGTTTCGTTGTGCCCGTTGCTAAGCGCTCTGGTGCTCTGTTTATGACGTAAGCGGAACACCTCTTGCCGTTCCATTCTCAGAGCTCCTCAGTTAAACAATCTGCGACTCTTGGCGTGAATGCCAGAGGAAAACATTACCAATGTGTCTGACAGGGAGAAACTGAACCTAGGGAACACCTTTGTCAGGAGCTTGCACCTGCACCTTACACACACAGATTTGCATCACATCTAAATGGCCAAGCTCTTTCTTAAGCAAGTTGAAAGCTGCTGTCAGAAGGCTGTGCTCCTTGTCAGATGGAAGCAGCAGCACGCACATAGCAGTTTGGCAAGAAATAAAGAGCTACAGAAGAGCGTGGTCTAGCAAAATGAGGCAGGAAAAAGCATTTGCTACATGTGTCCTCTTTGTCGCCTAACAACAGGTAGCAGCATAAACCAGATGCGGGTGAAGCTCTTGCAGGCGACATCTAACGTCAAATGAGCAAACGGGCTTACCACAGCTGCGGTCCTCTGGCAGTCTGAAAGCATTGTGCACAAGCCGCATGCTAAGCGCCTTCCTTTGCCTTTTAGCAGTGCTCATGCATTGCCAGCACTAGGTGGGAATGGTCACTATCCCACAGACATTCGTTTCGTTGTGCCCGTTGCTAAGCGCTCTGGAGCACTGTTTATGACGTAAGCGGAACACCTCTTGCCGTTCCATTCTCAGAGCTACGGAGTTAAGTAATCTGCGACTCTTGGCGTGAATGCCAGAGGAAAACATTTCCAATGTGTCTGGCAGATTGAAACTGGACCTAGAAAACACCTTTGTCAGGAGCTTGCATGTGCACATTACACACACACAGATTTGCAACACATCTAAATGGCCAAGCTCTTCCTTAGGCAAGTTGAAAGCTGCTGTCAGAAGGCTGTGCTCCTTGTCAGATGGAAGCAGCAGCACGCACATAGCAGTTTGGCAAGCACTAAAGAGCCACAGAAGAGCGTGGTCTAGCAAAACGGGTCAGGAAAAAGCATTTGCTACATGTGCTCTTGTTGTCGCCTAACAACAGGTAGCAGCATAAACCAGATGGGGGTGAAGTTCTTGCAGGCGACATCTAACGTCAAATGAGCAAGCGGGCTTACCACAGCTGCGGTCCTCTGGCAGTCTGAAAGCTTTGCGCACAAGCCGCATGCTAAGCGCCTTTCTTTGCCTTTTGGCAGTGCTCGTGCATTGCCAGCACTAGGCGGGAATGGTCACTATCCCACAGACACGTTTCGTTGTGCCCATTGCCAAGCGCTCTGGAGCACTGTTTATGACGTAAGCGGAACACCTCTTGCCGTTCCATTCTCAGAGCTCCTCAGTTAAGTAATCTGCGACTCTTGGTGCGAATGCCAGAGGAAAACATTTCCAATGTGTCTGGCATATAAAAACTGAACCTGGAGAACACCTTTGTCAGGAGCTTGCACCTGCACCTTACACGCACACAGATTTGCATCACATCTAAATGGCCAAGCTCTTTCTTAGACAAGTTGAAAGCTGCTGTCAGAAGGTTGTGCTCCTTGTCAGATGGAAGCAACAGCACGCACATAGCAGTTTGGCGAGCACTAAAGAGCCACAGAAGAGCGTGGTCTAGCAAAATGAAACAGGAAAAAGCATTTGCTACATGTGCTCTTGTTGTCGCCTACAACAGGTAGCAGCATAAACCAGATGGGGGTGAAGTTCTTGCAGGCGACATCGAACGTCAAATGAGCAAGCGGGCTTACCACAGCTGCGGTCCTCTGGCAGTCTGAAAGCTTTGCGCACAAGCCGCATGCTAAGTGCCTTCCTTTGCCTTTTGGCAGTGCCCGTGCATTGCCAGCACTAGGCGGGAATGGTCACTATCCCGCACACCCGTTTCGTTGTGCCCGTTGCTAAGCGCTCTGGTGCTCTGTTTATGACGTAAGCGGAACACCTCTTGCCGTTCCATTCTCAGAGCTCCTCAGTTAAACAATCTGCGACTCTTGGCGTGAATGCCAGAGGAAAACATTACCAATGTGTCTGACAGGGAGAAACTGAACCTAGAGAACACCTTTGTCAGGAGCTTGCACCTGCACCTTACAGACACACAGATTTGCAACACATCTAAATGGCCAAGCTCTTTCTTAGGCAAGTTGAAAGCTGCTGTCAGAAGGCTGTGCTCCTTGTCAGATGGAAGCAGCAGTACGCACATAGCAGTTTGGCAAGCACTAAAGAGCCACAGAAGAGCGTGGTCTAGCAAAATGAGGCAGGAAAAAGCATTTGCTACATGTGTCCTCTTTGTCGCCTAACAACAGGTAGCAGCATAAACCAGATGCGGGTGAAGTTCTTGCAGGCGACATCGAACGTCAAATGAGCAAGCGGGCTTACCACAGCTGCGGTCCTCTGGCAGTCTGAAAGCTTTGTGCACAAGCCGCATGCTAAGCGCCTTCCTTTGCCTTTTAGCAGTGCTCATGCATTGTCAGCACTAGGTGGGAATGGTCACTATCCCACAGACATTCGTTTCGTTGTGCCCGTTGCTAAGCGCTCTGGAGCACTTTTTATGACGTAAGCGGAACACCTCTTGCCGTTCCATTCTCAGAGCTCCTCAGTTAAGTAATCTGCGACTCTTGGTGCGAATGCCAGAGGAAAACATTTCCAATGTGTCTGGCATATAAAAACTGAACCTGGAGAACACCTTTGTCAGGAGCTTGCACCTGCACCTTACACGCACACAGATTTGCATCACATCTAAATGGCCAAGCTCTTTCTTAGACAAGTTGAAAGCTGCTGTCAGAAGGTTGTGCTCCTTGTCAGATGGAAGCAACAGCACGCACATAGCAGTTTGGCAAGCACTAAAGAGCCACAGAAGAGCGTGGTCTAGCAAAACGGGTCAGGAAAAAGCATTTGCTACATGTGCTCTTGTTGTCGCCTAACAACAGGTAGCAGCATAAACCAGATGGGGGTGAAGTTCTTGCCGGCGACATCTAACGTCAAATGAGCAAGCGGGCTTACCACAGCTGCGGTCCTCTGGCAGTCTGAAAGCTTTGCGCACAAGCCGCATGCTAAGCGCCTTTCTTTGCCTTTTGGCAGTGCTCGTGCATTGCCAGCACTAGGCGGGAATGGTCACTATCCCGCAGACACGTTTCGTTGTGCCCGTTGCTAAGCGCTCTGGAGCACTGTTTATGACGTAAGCGGAACACCTCTTGCCGTTCCATTCTCAGAGCTACGGAGTTAAGTAATCTGCGACTCTTGGCGTGAATGCCAGAGGAAAACATTTCCAATGTGTCTGGCAGATTGAAACTGGACCTAGAAAACACCTTTGTCAGGAGCTTGCATGTGCACATTACACACACACAGATTTGCAACACATCTAAATGGCCAAGCTCTTCCTTAGGCAAGTTGAAAGCTGCTGTCAGAAGGCTGTGCTCCTTGTCAGATGGAAGCAGCAGCACGCACATAGCAGTTGGCAGGAACTAAAGAGCCACAGAAGAGCGTGGTCTAGCAAAATGAGGCAGGAAAAAGCATTTGCTACATGTGTCCTCTTTGTCGCCTAACAACAGGTAGCAGTATAAACCAGATGCGGGTGAAGTTCTTGCAGGCGACATCGAACGTCAAATGAGCAAACGGGCTTACCACAGCTGCGGTCCTCTGGCAGTCTGAAAGCTCTGCGCACAAGCCGCATGCTAAGCGCCTTCCTTTGCCTTTTGGCAGTGCTCGTCTATGGCCAGCACTAGGCGGGAATGGTCACTATCCCACAGACACGTTTCGTTGTGCCCGTTGCTAAGCGCTCTGGTGCTCTGTTTATGACGTAAGCGGAACACCTCTTGCCGTTCCATTCTCAGAGCTCCTCAGTTAAACAATCTGCGACTCTTGGCGTGAATGCCAGAGGAAAACATTACCAATGTGTCTGACAGGGAGAAACTGAACCTAGAGAACACCTTTGTCAGGAGCTTGCACCTGCACCTTACAGACACACAGATTTGCAACACATCTAAATGGCCAAGCTCTTTCTTAGGCAAGTTGAAAGCTGCTGTCAGAAGGCTGTGCTCCTTGTCAGATGGAAGCAGCAGTACGCACATAGCAGTTTGGCAAGCACTAAAGAGCCACAGAAGAGCGTGGTCTAGCAAAACGGGTCAGGAAAAAGCATTTGCTACATGTGCTCTTGTTGTCGCCTAACAACAGGTAGCAGCATAAACCAGATGGGGGTGAAGTTCTTGCAGGCGACATCTAACGTCAAATGAGCAAGCGGGCTTACCACAGCTGCGGTCCTCTGGCAGTCTGAAAGCTTTGCGCACAAGCCGCATGCTAAGCGCCTTCCTTTGCCTTTTGGCAGTGCTCGTGCATTGCCAGCACTAGGCGGGAATGGTCACTATCCCACAGACACGTTTCGTTGTGCCCATTGCCAAGCGCTCTGGAGCACTGTTTATGACGTAAGCGGAACACCTCTTGCCGTTCCATTCTCAGAGCTCCTCAGTTAAGTAATCTGCGACTCTTGGTGCGAATGCCAGAGGAAAACATTTCCAATGTGTCTGGCATATAAAAACTGAACCTGGAGAACACCTTTGTCAGGAGCTTGCACCTGCACCTTACACGCACACAGATTTGCATCACATCTAAATGGCCAAGCTCTTTCTTAGACAAGTTGAAAGCTGCTGTCAGAAGGTTGTGCTCCTTGTCAGATGGAAGCAACAGCACGCACATAGCAGTTTGGCGAGCACTAAAGAGCCACAGAAGAGCGTGGTCTAGCAAAATGAAACAGGAAAAAGCATTTGCTACATGTGCTCTTGTTGTCGCCTACAACAGGTAGCAGCATAAACCAGATGCGGGTGAAGTTCTTGCAGGCGACATCGAACGTCAAATGAGCAAGCGGGCTTACCACAGCTGCGGTCCTCTGGCAGTCTGAAAGCTTTGTGCACAAGCCGCATGCTAAGTGCCTTCCTTTGCCTTTTGGCAGTGCCCGTGCATTGCCAGCACTAGGCGGGAATGGTCACTATCCCGCACACCCGTTTCGTTGTGCCCGTTGCTAAGCGCTCTGGTGCTCTGTTTATGACGTAAGCGGAACACCTCTTGCCGTTCCATTCTCAGAGCTCCTCAGTTAAACAATCTGCGACTCTTGGCGTGAATGCCAGAGGAAAACATTACCAATGTGTCTGACAGGGAGAAACTGAACCTAGAGAACACCTTTGTCAGGAGCTTGCACCTGCACCTTACAGACACACAGATTTGCAACACATCTAAATGGCCAAGCTCTTTCTTAGGCAAGTTGAAAGCTGCTGTCAGAAGGCTGTGCTCCTTGTCAGATGGAAGCAGCAGTACGCACATAGCAGTTTGGCAAGCACTAAAGAGCCACAGAAGAGCGTGGTCTAGCAAAATGAGGCAGGAAAAAGCATTTGCTACATGTGTCCTCTTTGTCGCCTAACAACAGGTAGCAGCATAAACCAGATGCGGGTGAAGTTCTTGCAGGCGACATTGAACGTCAAATGAGCAAGCGGGCTTACCACAGCTGCGGTCCTCTGGCAGTCTGAAAGCTTTGTGCACAAGCCGCATGCTAAGCGCCTTCCTTTGCCTTTTAGCAGTGCTCATGCATTGTCAGCACTAGGTGGGAATGGTCACTATCCCACAGACATTCGTTTCGTTGTGCCCGTTGCTAAGCGCTCTGGAGCACTTTTTATGACGTAAGCGGAACACCTCTTGCCGTTCCATTCTCAGAGCTCCTCAGTTAAGTAATCTGCGACTCTTGGTGCGAATGCCAGAGGAAAACATTTCCAATGTGTCTGGCATATAAAAACTGAACCTGGAGAACACCTTTGTCAGGAGCTTGCACCTGCACCTTACACGCACACAGATTTGCATCACATCTAAATGGCCAAGCTCTTTCTTAGACAAGTTGAAAGCTGCTGTCAGAAGGTTGTGCTCCTTGTCAGATGGAAGCAACAGCACGCACATAGCAGTTTGGCAAGCACTAAAGAGCCACAGAAGAGCGTGGTCTAGCAAAACGGGTCAGGAAAAAGCATTTGCTACATGTGCTCTTGTTGTCGCCTAACAACAGGTAGCAGCATAAACCAGATGGGGGTGAAGTTCTTGCAGGCGACATCGAACGTCAAATGAGCAAGCGGGCTTACCACAGCTGCGGTCCTCTGGCAGTCTGAAAGCTTTGCGCACAAGCCGCATGCTAAGCGCCTTTCTTTGCCTTTTGGCAGTGCTCGTGCATTGCCAGCACTAGGCGGGAATGGTCACTATCCCGCAGACACGTTTCGTTGTGCCCGTTGCTAAGCGCTCTGGAGCACTGTTTATGACGTAAGCGGAACACCTCTTGCCGTTCCATTCTCAGAGCTACGGAGTTAAGTAATCTGCGACTCTTGGCGTGAATGCCAGAGGAAAACATTTCCAATGTGTCTGGCAGATTGAAACTGGACCTAGAAAACACCTTTGTCAGGAGCTTGCATGTGCACATTACACACACACAGATTTGCAACACATCTAAATGGCCAAGCTCTTCCTTAGGCAAGTTGAAAGCTGCTGTCAGAAGGCTGTGCTCCTTGTCAGATGGAAGCAGCAGCACGCACATAGCAGTTGGCAGGAACTAAAGAGCTACAGAAGAGCGTGGTCTAGCAAAATGAGGCAGGAAAAAGCATTTGCTACATGTGTCCTCTTTGTCGCCTAACAACAGGTAGCAGCATAAACCAGATGCAGGTGAAGTTCTTGCAGGCGACATCGAACGTCAAATGAGCAAACGGGCTTACCACAGCTGCGGTCCTCTGGCAGTCTGAAAGCTCTGCGCACAAGCCGCATGCTAAGCGCCTTCCTTTGCCTTTTGGCAGTGCTCGTCTATGGCCAGCACTAGGCGGGAATGGTCACTATCCCACAGACACGTTTCGTTGTGCCCGTTGCTAAGCGCTCTGGTGCTCTGTTTATGACGTAAGCGGAACACCTCTTGCCGTTCCATTCTCAGAGCTCCTCAGTTAAACAATCTGCGACTCTTGGCGTGAATGCCAGAGGAAAACATTACCAATGTGTCTGACAGGGAGAAACTGAACCTAGAGAACACCTTTGTCAGGAGCTTGCACCTGCACCTTACAGACACACAGATTTGCAACACATCTAAATGGCCAAGCTCTTTCTTAGGCAAGTTGAAAGCTGCTGTCAGAAGGCTGTGCTCCTTGTCAGATGGAAGCAGCAGTACGCACATAGCAGTTTGGCAAGCACTAAAGAGCCACAGAAGAGCGTGGTCTAGCAAAATGAGGCAGGAAAAAGCATTTGCTACATGTGTCCTCTTTGTCGCCTAACAACAGGTAGCAGCATAAACCAGATGCGGGTGAAGTTCTTGCAGGCGACATCGAACGTCAAATGAGCAAGCGGGCTTACCACAGCTGCGGTCCTCTGGCAGTCTGAAAGCTTTGTGCACAAGCCGCATGCTAAGCGCCTTCCTTTGCCTTTTAGCAGTGCTCATGCATTGTCAGCACTAGGTGGGAATGGTCACTATCCCACAGACATTCGTTTCGTTGTGCCCGTTGCTAAGCGCTCTGGAGCACTGTTTATGACGTAAGCGGAACACCTCTTGCCGTTCCATTCTCAGAGCTACGGAGTTAAGTAATCTGCGACTCTTGGCGTGAATGCCAGAGGAAAACATTTCCAATGTGTCTGGCAGATTGAAACTGGACCTAGAAAACACCTTTGTCAGGAGCTTGCACCTGCACCTTACACACACACAGATTTGCATCACATCTAAATGGCCAAGCTCTTTCTTAGGCAAGTTGAAAGCTGCTGTCAGAAGGCTGTGCTCCTTGTCAGATGGAAGCAGCAGCACGCACATAGCAGTTTGGCAAGCACTAAAGAGCCACAGAAGAGCGTGGTCTAGCAAAACGGGTCAGGAAAAAGCATTTGCTACATGTGCTCTTGTTGTCGCCTAACAACAGGTAGCAGCATAAACCAGATGGGGGTGAAGTTCTTGCAGGCGACATCGAACGTCAAATGAGCAAGCGGGCTTACCACAGCTGCGGTCCTCTGGCAGTCTGAAAGCTTTGCGCACAAGCCGCATGCTAAGCGCCTTTCTTTGCCTTTTGGCAGTGCTCGTGCATTGCCAGCACTAGGGTGGAATGGTCACTATCCCGCAGACACGTTTCGTTGTGCCCGTTGCTAAGCGCTCTGGAGCACTGTTTATGACGAAAGCGGAACACCTCTTGCCGTTCCATTCTCAGAGCTCCTGAGTTAAGTAATCTGCGACTCTTGGCGTGAATGCCAGAGGAAAACATTTCCAATGTGTCTGGCAGATTGAAACTGGACCTAGAAAACACCTTTGTCAGGAACTTGCACCTGCACATTACACACACACAGATTTGCAACACATCTAAATGGCCCAGCTCTTTCTTAGGCAAGTTGAAAGCTGCTGTCAGAAGGCTGTGCTCCTTGTCAGATGGAAGCAGCAGCACGCACACAGCAGTTTGGCAAGAACCTAAGAGCCACAGAAGAGCGTGGTCTAGCAAAATGAGGCATGAAAAAGCATTTGCTACATGTGTCCTCTTTGTCGCCTTACAACAGGTAGCAGCATAAACCAGATGCGGGTGAAGCTCTTGCAGGCGACATCTAACGTCAAATGAGCAAGCAGGCTTACCACAGCTGCGGTCCTCTGGCAGTCTGAAAGCTTTGCGCACAAGCCGCATGCTAAGCGCCTTTCTTTGCCTTTTGGCAGTGCTCGTGCATTGCCAGCACTAGGCGGGAATGGTCACTATCCCACAGACACGTTTCGTTGTGCCCATTGCCAAGCGCTCTGGAGCACTGTTTATGACGTAAGCGGAACACCTCTTACCGTTCCATTCTCAGAGCTCCTCAGTTAAGTAATCTGCGACTCTTGGTGTGAATGCCAGAGGAAAACATTTCCAATGTGTCTGGCATATAAAAACTGAACCTGGAGAACACCTTTGTCAGGAGCTTGCACCTGCACCTTACACGCACACAGATTTGCATCACATCTAAATGGCCAAGCTCTTTCTTAGACAAGTTGAAAGCTGCTGTCAGAAGGTTGTGCTCCTTGTCAGATGGAAGCAACAGCACGCACATAGCAGTTTGGCGAGCACTAAAGAGCCACAGAAGAGCGTGGTCTAGCAAAATGAAACAGGAAAAAGCATTTGCTACATGTGCTCTTGTTGTCGCCTACAACAGGTAGCAGCATAAACCAGATGCGGGTGAAGTTCTTGCAGGCGACATCTAACGTCAAATGAGCAAGCGGGCTTACCACAGCTGCGGTCCTCTGGCAGTCTGAAAGCTTTGCGCACAAGCCGCATGCTAAGTGCCTTCCTTTGCCTTTTGGCAGTGCCCGTGCATTGCCAGCAGTAGGCGGGAATGGTCACTATCCCGCACACCCGTTTCGTTGTGCCCGTTGCTAAGCGCTCTGGTGCTCTGTTTATGACGTAAGCGGAACACCTCTTGCCGTTCCATTCTCAGAGCTCCTCAGTTAAACAATCTGCGACTCTTGGCGTGAATGCCAGAGGAAAACATTACCAATGTGTCTGACAGGGAGAAACTGAACCTAGAGAACACCTTTGTCAGGAGCTTGCACCTGCACCTTACAGACACACAGATTTGCAACACATCTAAATGGCCAAGCTCTTTCTTAGGCAAGTTGAAAGCTGCTGTCAGAAGGCTGTGCTCCTTGTCAGATGGAAGCAGCAGTACGTACATAGGGGTTTGGAAAGAACTAAAGAGCCACAGAAGAGCGTGGTCTAGCAAAATGAGGCAGGAAAAAGCATTTGCTACATGTGTCCTCTTTGTCGCCTAACAACAGGTAGCAGCATAAACCAGATGCGGGTGAAGTTCTTGCAGGCGACATCTAACGTCAAATGAGCAAGCGGGCTTACCACAGCTGCGGTCCTCTGGCAGTCTGAAAGCTTTGTGCACAAGCCGCATGCTAAGCGCCTTCCTTTGCCTTTTAGCAGTGCTCATGCATTGTCAGCACTAGGTGGGAATGGTCACTATCCCACAGACATTCGTTTCGTTGTGCCCGTTGCTAAGCACTCTGGAGCACTTTTTATGACGTAAGCGGAACACCTCTTGCCGTTCCATTCTCAGAGCTCCTCAGTTAAGTAATCTGCGACTCTTGGTGCGAATGCCAGAGGAAAACATTTCCAATGTGTCTGGCAGATTGAAACTGGACCTAGAAAACACCTTTGTCAGGAGCTTGCACCTGCACCTTACACACACACAGATTTGCATCACATCTAAATGGCCAAGCTCTTTCTTAGGCAAGTTGAAAGCTGCTGTCAGAAGGCTGTGCTCCTTGTCAGATGGAAGCAGCAGCACGCACATAGCAGTTTGGCAAGCACTAAAGAGCCACAGAAGAGCGTGGTCTAGCAAAACGGGTCAGGAAAAAGCATTTGCTACATGTGCTCTTGTTGTCGCCTAACAACAGGTAGCAGCATAAACCAGATGGGGGTGAAGTTCTTGCAGGCGACATCGAACGTCAAATGAGCAAGCGGGCTTACCACAGCTGCGGTCCTCTGGCAGTCTGAAAGCTTTGCGCACAAGCCGCATGCTAAGCGCCTTTCTTTGCCTTTTGGCAGTGCTCGTGCATTGCCAGCACTAGGCGGGAATGGTCACTATCCCGCAGACACGTTTCGTTGTGCCCGTTGCTAAGCGCTCTGGAGCACTGTTTATGACGAAAGCGGAACACCTCTTGCCGTTCCATTCTCAGAGCTACGGAGTTAAGTAATCTGCGACTCTTGGCGTGAATGCCAGAGGAAAACATTTCCAATGTGTCTGGCAGATTGAAACTGGACCTAGAAAACACCTTTGTCAGGAACTTGCACCTGCACATTACACACACACAGATTTGCAACACATCTAAATGGCCCAGCTCTTTCTTAGGCAAGTTGAAAGCTGCTGTCAGAAGGCTGTGCTCCTTGTCAGATGGAAGCAGCAGCACGCACACAGCAGTTTGGCAAGAACCTAAGAGCCACAGAAGAGCGTGGTCTAGCAAAATGAGGCATGAAAAAGCATTTGCTACATGTGTCCTCTTTGTCGCCTAACAACAGGTAGCAGCATAAACCAGATGCGGGTGAAGCTCTTGCAGGCGACATCTAACGTCAAATGAGCAAGCGGGCTTACCACAGCTGCGGTCCTCTGGCAGTCTGAAAGCTTTGCGCACAAGCCGCATGCTAAGTGCCTTTCTTTGCCTTTTGGCAGTGCCCGTGCATTGCCAGCACTAGGCGGGAATGGTCACTATCCCGCACACCCGTTTCGTTGTGCCCGTTGCTAAGCGCTCTGGTGCTCTGTTTATGACGTAAGCGGAACACCTCTTGCCGTTCCATTCTCAGAGCTCCTCAGTTAAACAATCTGCGACTCTTGGCGTGAATGCCAGAGGAAAACATTACCAATGTGTCTGACAGGGAGAAACTGAACCTAGGGAACACCTTTGTCAGGAGCTTGCACCTGCACCTTACACACACAGATTTGCATCACATCTAAATGGCCAAGCTCTTTCTTAAGCAAGTTGAAAGCTGCTGTCAGAAGGCTGTGCTCCTTGTCAGATGGAAGCAGCAGCACGCACATAGCAGTTTGGCAAGAAATAAAGAGCTACAGAAGAGCGTGGTCTAGCAAAATGAGGCAGGAAAAAGCATTTGCTACATGTGTCCTCTTTGTCGCCTAACAACAGGTAGCAGCATAAACCAGATGCGGGTGAAGCTCTTGCAGGCGACATCTAACGTCAAATGAGCAAACGGGCTTACCACAGCTGCGGTCCTCTGGCAGTCTGAAAGCATTGTGCACAAGCCGCATGCTAAGCGCCTTCCTTTGCCTTTTAGCAGTGCTCATGCATTGCCAGCACTAGGTGGGAATGGTCACTATCCCACAGACATTCGTTTCGTTGTGCCCGTTGCTAAGCGCTCTGGAGCACTGTTTATGACGTAAGCGGAACACCTCTTGCCGTTCCATTCTCAGAGCTACGGAGTTAAGTAATCTGCGACTCTTGGCGTGAATGCCAGAGGAAAACATTTCCAATGTGTCTGGCAGATTGAAACTGGACCTAGAAAACACCTTTGTCAGGAGCTTGCATGTGCACATTACACACACACAGATTTGCAACACATCTAAATGGCCAAGCTCTTCCTTAGGCAAGTTGAAAGCTGCTGTCAGAAGGCTGTGCTCCTTGTCAGATGGAAGCAGCAGCACGCACATAGCAGTTTGGCAAGCACTAAAGAGCCACAGAAGAGCGTGGTCTAGCAAAACGGGTCAGGAAAAAGCATTTGCTACATGTGCTCTTGTTGTCGCCTAACAACAGGTAGCAGCATAAACCAGATGGGGGTGAAGTTCTTGCAGGCGACATCTAACGTCAAATGAGCAAGCGGGCTTACCACAGCTGCGGTCCTCTGGCAGTCTGAAAGCTTTGCGCACAAGCCGCATGCTAAGCGCCTTTCTTTGCCTTTTGGCAGTGCTCGTGCATTGCCAGCACTAGGCGGGAATGGTCACTATCCCACAGACACGTTTCGTTGTGCCCATTGCCAAGCGCTCTGGAGCACTGTTTATGACGTAAGCGGAACACCTCTTGCCGTTCCATTCTCAGAGCTCCTCAGTTAAGTAATCTGCGACTCTTGGTGCGAATGCCAGAGGAAAACATTTCCAATGTGTCTGGCATATAAAAACTGAACCTGGAGAACACCTTTGTCAGGAGCTTGCACCTGCACCTTACACGCACACAGATTTGCATCACATCTAAATGGCCAAGCTCTTTCTTAGACAAGTTGAAAGCTGCTGTCAGAAGGTTGTGCTCCTTGTCAGATGGAAGCAACAGCACGCACATAGCAGTTTGGCGAGCACTAAAGAGCCACAGAAGAGCGTGGTCTAGCAAAATGAAACAGGAAAAAGCATTTGCTACATGTGCTCTTGTTGTCGCCTACAACAGGTAGCAGCATAAACCAGATGGGGGTGAAGTTCTTGCAGGCGACATCGAACGTCAAATGAGCAAGCGGGCTTACCACAGCTGCGGTCCTCTGGCAGTCTGAAAGCTTTGCGCACAAGCCGCATGCTAAGTGCCTTCCTTTGCCTTTTGGCAGTGCCCGTGCATTGCCAGCACTAGGCGGGAATGGTCACTATCCCGCACACCCGTTTCGTTGTGCCCGTTGCTAAGCGCTCTGGTGCTCTGTTTATGACGTAAGCGGAACACCTCTTGCCGTTCCATTCTCAGAGCTCCTCAGTTAAACAATCTGCGACTCTTGGCGTGAATGCCAGAGGAAAACATTACCAATGTGTCTGACAGGGAGAAACTGAACCTAGAGAACACCTTTGTCAGGAGCTTGCACCTGCACCTTACAGACACACAGATTTGCAACACATCTAAATGGCCAAGCTCTTTCTTAGGCAAGTTGAAAGCTGCTGTCAGAAGGCTGTGCTCCTTGTCAGATGGAAGCAGCAGTACGCACATAGCAGTTTGGCAAGCACTAAAGAGCCACAGAAGAGCGTGGTCTAGCAAAATGAGGCAGGAAAAAGCATTTGCTACATGTGTCCTCTTTGTCGCCTAACAACAGGTAGCAGCATAAACCAGATGCGGGTGAAGTTCTTGCAGGCGACATCGAACGTCAAATGAGCAAGCGGGCTTACCACAGCTGCGGTCCTCTGGCAGTCTGAAAGCTTTGTGCACAAGCCGCATGCTAAGCGCCTTCCTTTGCCTTTTAGCAGTGCTCATGCATTGTCAGCACTAGGTGGGAATGGTCACTATCCCACAGACATTCGTTTCGTTGTGCCCGTTGCTAAGCGCTCTGGAGCACTTTTTATGACGTAAGCGGAACACCTCTTGCCGTTCCATTCTCAGAGCTCCTCAGTTAAGTAATCTGCGACTCTTGGTGCGAATGCCAGAGGAAAACATTTCCAATGTGTCTGGCATATAAAAACTGAACCTGGAGAACACCTTTGTCAGGAGCTTGCACCTGCACCTTACACGCACACAGATTTGCATCACATCTAAATGGCCAAGCTCTTTCTTAGACAAGTTGAAAGCTGCTGTCAGAAGGTTGTGCTCCTTGTCAGATGGAAGCAACAGCACGCACATAGCAGTTTGGCAAGCACTAAAGAGCCACAGAAGAGCGTGGTCTAGCAAAACGGGTCAGGAAAAAGCATTTGCTACATGTGCTCTTGTTGTCGCCTAACAACAGGTAGCAGCATAAACCAGATGGGGGTGAAGTTCTTGCCGGCGACATCTAACGTCAAATGAGCAAGCGGGCTTACCACAGCTGCGGTCCTCTGGCAGTCTGAAAGCTTTGCGCACAAGCCGCATGCTAAGCGCCTTTCTTTGCCTTTTGGCAGTGCTCGTGCATTGCCAGCACTAGGCGGGAATGGTCACTATCCCGCAGACACGTTTCGTTGTGCCCGTTGCTAAGCGCTCTGGAGCACTGTTTATGACGTAAGCGGAACACCTCTTGCCGTTCCATTCTCAGAGCTACGGAGTTAAGTAATCTGCGACTCTTGGCGTGAATGCCAGAGGAAAACATTTCCAATGTGTCTGGCAGATTGAAACTGGACCTAGAAAACACCTTTGTCAGGAGCTTGCATGTGCACATTACACACACACAGATTTGCAACACATCTAAATGGCCAAGCTCTTCCTTAGGCAAGTTGAAAGCTGCTGTCAGAAGGCTGTGCTCCTTGTCAGATGGAAGCAGCAGCACGCACATAGCAGTTGGCAGGAACTAAAGAGCCACAGAAGAGCGTGGTCTAGCAAAATGAGGCAGGAAAAAGCATTTGCTACATGTGTCCTCTTTGTCGCCTAACAACAGGTAGCAGTATAAACCAGATGCGGGTGAAGTTCTTGCAGGCGACATCGAACGTCAAATGAGCAAACGGGCTTACCACAGCTGCGGTCCTCTGGCAGTCTGAAAGCTCTGCGCACAAGCCGCATGCTAAGCGCCTTCCTTTGCCTTTTGGCAGTGCTCGTCTATGGCCAGCACTAGGCGGGAATGGTCACTATCCCACAGACACGTTTCGTTGTGCCCGTTGCTAAGCGCTCTGGTGCTCTGTTTATGACGTAAGCGGAACACCTCTTGCCGTTCCATTCTCAGAGCTCCTCAGTTAAACAATCTGCGACTCTTGGCGTGAATGCCAGAGGAAAACATTACCAATGTGTCTGACAGGGAGAAACTGAACCTAGAGAACACCTTTGTCAGGAGCTTGCACCTGCACCTTACAGACACACAGATTTGCAACACATCTAAATGGCCAAGCTCTTTCTTAGGCAAGTTGAAAGCTGCTGTCAGAAGGCTGTGCTCCTTGTCAGATGGAAGCAGCAGTACGCACATAGCAGTTTGGCAAGCACTAAAGAGCCACAGAAGAGCGTGGTCTAGCAAAATGAGGCAGGAAAAAGCATTTGCTACATGTGTCCTCTTTGTCGCCTAACAACAGGTAGCAGCATAAACCAGATGCGGGTGAAGTTCTTGCAGGCGACATCGAACGTCAAATGAGCAAGCGGGCTTACCACAGCTGCGGTCCTCTGGCAGTCTGAAAGCTTTGTGCACAAGCCGCATGCTAAGCGCCTTCCTTTGCCTTTTAGCAGTGCTCATGCATTGTCAGCACTAGGTGGGAATGGTCACTATCCCACAGACATTCGTTTCGTTGTGCCCGTTGCTAAGCGCTCTGGAGCACTGTTTATGACGTAAGCGGAACACCTCTTGCCGTTCCATTCTCAGAGCTACGGAGTTAAGTAATCTGCGACTCTTGGCGTGAATGCCAGAGGAAAACATTTCCAATGTGTCTGGCAGATTGAAACTGGACCTAGAAAACACCTTTGTCAGGAGCTTGCACCTGCACCTTACACACACACAGATTTGCATCACATCTAAATGGCCAAGCTCTTTCTTAGGCAAGTTGAAAGCTGCTGTCAGAAGGCTGTGCTCCTTGTCAGATGGAAGCAGCAGCACGCACATAGCAGTTTGGCAAGCACTAAAGAGCCACAGAAGAGCGTGGTCTAGCAAAATGAGGCAGGAAAAAGCATTTGCTACATGTGCTCTTGTTGTCGCCTAACAACAGGTAGCAGCATAAACCAGATGGGGGTGAAGTTCTTGCAGGCGACATCGAACGTCAAATGAGCAAGCGGGCTTACCACAGCTGCGGTCCTCTGGCAGTCTGAAAGCTTTGCGCACAAGCCGCATGCTAAGCGCCTTTCTTTGCCTTTTGGCAGTGCTCGTGCATTGCCAGCACTAGGCGGGAATGGTCACTATCCCGCAGACACGTTTCGTTGTGCCCGTTGCTAAGCGCTCTGGAGCACTGTTTATGACGAAAGCGGAACACCTCTTGCCGTTCCATTCTCAGAGCTACGGAGTTAAGTAATCTGCGACTCTTGGCGTGAATGCCAGAGGAAAACATTTCCAATGTGTCTGGCAGATTGAAACTGGACCTAGAAAACACCTTTGTCAGGAACTTGCACCTGCACATTACACACACACAGATTTGCAACACATCTAAATGGCCAAGCTCTTTCTTAGGCAAGTTGAAAGCTGCTGTCAGAAGGCTGTGCTCCTTGTCAGATGGAAGCAGCAGCACGCACACAGCAGTTTGGCAAGAACCTAAGAGCCACAGAAGAGCGTGGTCTAGCAAAATGAGGCATGAAAAAGCATTTGCTACATGTGTCCTCTTTGTCGCCTTACAACAGGTAGCAGCATAAACCAGATGCGGCTGAAGCTCTTGCAGGCGACATCTAACGTCAAATGAGCAAGCGGGCTTACCACAGCTGCGGTCCTCTGGCAGTCTGAAAGCTTTGCGCACAAGCCGCATGCTAAGTGCCTTTCTTTGCCTTTTGGCAGTGCCCGTGCATTGCCAGCACTAGGCGGGAATGGTCACTATCCCGCACACCCGTTTCGTTGTGCCCGTTGCTAAGCGCTCTGGTGCTCTGTTTATGACGTAAGCGGAACACCTCTTGCCGTTCCATTCTCAGAGCTCCTCAGTTAAACAATCTGCGACTCTTGGCGTGAATGCCAGAGGAAAACATTACCAATGTGTCTGACAGGGAGAAACTGAACCTAGGGAACACCTTTGTCAGGAGCTTGCACCTGCACCTTACACACACAGATTTGCATCACATCTAAATGGCCAAGCTCTTTCTTAAGCAAGTTGAAAGCTGCTGTCAGAAGGCTGTGCTCCTTGTCAGATGGAAGCAGCAGCACGCACATAGCAGTTTGGCAAGAAATAAAGAGCTACAGAAGAGCGTGGTCTAGCAAAATGAGGCAGGAAAAAGCATTTGCTACATGTGTCCTCTTTGTCGCCTAACAACAGGTAGCAGCATAAACCAGATGCGGGTGAAGCTCTTGCAGGCGACATCTAACGTCAAATGAGCAAACGGGCTTACCACAGCTGCGGTCCTCTGGCAGTCTGAAAGCATTGTGCACAAGCCGCATGCTAAGCGCCTTCCTTTGCCTTTTAGCAGTGCTCATGCATTGCCAGCACTAGGTGGGAATGGTCACTATCCCACAGACATTCGTTTCGTTGTGCCCGTTGCTAAGCGCTCTGGAGCACTGTTTATGACGTAAGCGGAACACCTCTTGCCGTTCCATTCTCAGAGCTACGGAGTTAAGTAATCTGCGACTCTTGGCGTGAATGCCAGAGGAAAACATTTCCAATGTGTCTGGCAGATTGAAACTGGACCTAGAAAACACCTTTGTCAGGAGCTTGCATGTGCACATTACACACACACAGATTTGCAACACATCTAAATGGCCAAGCTCTTCCTTAGGCAAGTTGAAAGCTGCTGTCAGAAGGCTGTGCTCCTTGTCAGATGGAAGCAGCAGCACGCACATAGCAGTTTGGCAAGCACTAAAGAGCCACAGAAGAGCGTGGTCTAGCAAAACGGGTCAGGAAAAAGCATTTGCTACATGTGCTCTTGTTGTCGCCTAACAACAGGTAGCAGCATAAACCAGATGGGGGTGAAGTTCTTGCAGGCGACATCTAACGTCAAATGAGCAAGCGGGCTTACCACAGCTGCGGTCCTCTGGCAGTCTGAAAGCTTTGCGCACAAGCCGCATGCTAAGCGCCTTTCTTTGCCTTTTGGCAGTGCTCGTGCATTGCCAGCACTAGGCGGGAATGGTCACTATCCCACAGACACGTTTCGTTGTGCCCATTGCCAAGCGCTCTGGAGCACTGTTTATGACGTAAGCGGAACACCTCTTGCCGTTCCATTCTCAGAGCTCCTCAGTTAAGTAATCTGCGACTCTTGGTGCGAATGCCAGAGGAAAACATTTCCAATGTGTCTGGCATATAAAAACTGAACCTGGAGAACACCTTTGTCAGGAGCTTGCACCTGCACCTTACACGCACACAGATTTGCATCACATCTAAATGGCCAAGCTCTTTCTTAGACAAGTTGAAAGCTGCTGTCAGAAGGTTGTGCTCCTTGTCAGATGGAAGCAACAGCACGCACATAGCAGTTTGGCGAGCACTAAAGAGCCACAGAAGAGCGTGGTCTAGCAAAATGAAACAGGAAAAAGCATTTGCTACATGTGCTCTTGTTGTCGCCTACAACAGGTAGCAGCATAAACCAGATGGGGGTGAAGTTCTTGCAGGCGACATCGAACGTCAAATGAGCAAGCGGGCTTACCACAGCTGCGGTCCTCTGGCAGTCTGAAAGCTTTGCGCACAAGCCGCATGCTAAGTGCCTTCCTTTGCCTTTTGGCAGTGCCCGTGCATTGCCAGCACTAGGCGGGAATGGTCACTATCCCGCACACCCGTTTCGTTGTGCCCGTTGCTAAGCGCTCTGGTGCTCTGTTTATGACGTAAGCGGAACACCTCTTGCCGTTCCATTCTCAGAGCTCCTCAGTTAAACAATCTGCGACTCTTGGCGTGAATGCCAGAGGAAAACATTACCAATGTGTCTGACAGGGAGAAACTGAACCTAGAGAACACCTTTGTCAGGAGCTTGCACCTGCACCTTACAGACACACAGATTTGCAACACATCTAAATGGCCAAGCTCTTTCTTAGGCAAGTTGAAAGCTGCTGTCAGAAGGCTGTGCTCCTTGTCAGATGGAAGCAGCAGTACGCACATAGCAGTTTGGCAAGCACTAAAGAGCCACAGAAGAGCGTGGTCTAGCAAAATGAGGCAGGAAAAAGCATTTGCTACATGTGTCCTCTTTGTCGCCTAACAACAGGTAGCAGCATAAACCAGATGCGGGTGAAGTTCTTGCAGGCGACATCGAACGTCAAATGAGCAAGCGGGCTTACCACAGCTGCGGTCCTCTGGCAGTCTGAAAGCTTTGTGCACAAGCCGCATGCTAAGCGCCTTCCTTTGCCTTTTAGCAGTGCTCATGCATTGTCAGCACTAGGTGGGAATGGTCACTATCCCACAGACATTCGTTTCGTTGTGCCCGTTGCTAAGCGCTCTGGAGCACTTTTTATGACGTAAGCGGAACACCTCTTGCCGTTCCATTCTCAGAGCTCCTCAGTTAAGTAATCTGCGACTCTTGGTGCGAATGCCAGAGGAAAACATTTCCAATGTGTCTGGCATATAAAAACTGAACCTGGAGAACACCTTTGTCAGGAGCTTGCACCTGCACCTTACACGCACACAGATTTGCATCACATCTAAATGGCCAAGCTCTTTCTTAGACAAGTTGAAAGCTGCTGTCAGAAGGTTGTGCTCCTTGTCAGATGGAAGCAACAGCACGCACATAGCAGTTTGGCAAGCACTAAAGAGCCACAGAAGAGCGTGGTCTAGCAAAACGGGTCAGGAAAAAGCATTTGCTACATGTGCTCTTGTTGTCGCCTAACAACAGGTAGCAGCATAAACCAGATGGGGGTGAAGTTCTTGCCGGCGACATCTAACGTCAAATGAGCAAGCGGGCTTACCACAGCTGCGGTCCTCTGGCAGTCTGAAAGCTTTGCGCACAAGCCGCATGCTAAGCGCCTTTCTTTGCCTTTTGGCAGTGCTCGTGCATTGCCAGCACTAGGCGGGAATGGTCACTATCCCGCAGACACGTTTCGTTGTGCCCGTTGCTAAGCGCTCTGGAGCACTGTTTATGACGTAAGCGGAACACCTCTTGCCGTTCCATTCTCAGAGCTACGGAGTTAAGTAATCTGCGACTCTTGGCGTGAATGCCAGAGGAAAACATTTCCAATGTGTCTGGCAGATTGAAACTGGACCTAGAAAACACCTTTGTCAGGAGCTTGCATGTGCACATTACACACACACAGATTTGCAACACATCTAAATGGCCAAGCTCTTCCTTAGGCAAGTTGAAAGCTGCTGTCAGAAGGCTGTGCTCCTTGTCAGATGGAAGCAGCAGCACGCACATAGCAGTTGGCAGGAACTAAAGAGCCACAGAAGAGCGTGGTCTAGCAAAATGAGGCAGGAAAAAGCATTTGCTACATGTGTCCTCTTTGTCGCCTAACAACAGGTAGCAGTATAAACCAGATGCGGGTGAAGTTCTTGCAGGCGACATCGAACGTCAAATGAGCAAACGGGCTTACCACAGCTGCGGTCCTCTGGCAGTCTGAAAGCTCTGCGCACAAGCCGCATGCTAAGCGCCTTCCTTTGCCTTTTGGCAGTGCTCGTCTATGGCCAGCACTAGGCGGGAATGGTCACTATCCCACAGACACGTTTCGTTGTGCCCGTTGCTAAGCGCTCTGGTGCTCTGTTTATGACGTAAGCGGAACACCTCTTGCCGTTCCATTCTCAGAGCTCCTCAGTTAAACAATCTGCGACTCTTGGCGTGAATGCCAGAGGAAAACATTACCAATGTGTCTGACAGGGAGAAACTGAACCTAGAGAACACCTTTGTCAGGAGCTTGCACCTGCACCTTACAGACACACAGATTTGCAACACATCTAAATGGCCAAGCTCTTTCTTAGGCAAGTTGAAAGCTGCTGTCAGAAGGCTGTGCTCCTTGTCAGATGGAAGCAGCAGTACGCACATAGCAGTTTGGCAAGCACTAAAGAGCCACAGAAGAGCGTGGTCTAGCAAAATGAGGCAGGAAAAAGCATTTGCTACATGTGTCCTCTTTGTCGCCTAACAACAGGTAGCAGCATAAACCAGATGCGGGTGAAGTTCTTGCAGGCGACATCGAACGTCAAATGAGCAAGCGGGCTTACCACAGCTGCGGTCCTCTGGCAGTCTGAAAGCTTTGTGCACAAGCCGCATGCTAAGCGCCTTCCTTTGCCTTTTAGCAGTGCTCATGCATTGTCAGCACTAGGTGGGAATGGTCACTATCCCACAGACATTCGTTTCGTTGTGCCCGTTGCTAAGCGCTCTGGAGCACTGTTTATGACGTAAGCGGAACACCTCTTGCCGTTCCATTCTCAGAGCTACGGAGTTAAGTAATCTGCGACTCTTGGCGTGAATGCCAGAGGAAAACATTTCCAATGTGTCTGGCAGATTGAAACTGGACCTAGAAAACACCTTTGTCAGGAGCTTGCACCTGCACCTTACACACACACAGATTTGCATCACATCTAAATGGCCAAGCTCTTTCTTAGGCAAGTTGAAAGCTGCTGTCAGAAGGCTGTGCTCCTTGTCAGATGGAAGCAGCAGCACGCACATAGCAGTTTGGCAAGCACTAAAGAGCCACAGAAGAGCGTGGTCTAGCAAAATGAGGCAGGAAAAAGCATTTGCTACATGTGCTCTTGTTGTCGCCTAACAACAGGTAGCAGCATAAACCAGATGGGGGTGAAGTTCTTGCAGGCGACATCGAACGTCAAATGAGCAAGCGGGCTTACCACAGCTGCGGTCCTCTGGCAGTCTGAAAGCTTTGCGCACAAGCCGCATGCTAAGCGCCTTTCTTTGCCTTTTGGCAGTGCTCGTGCATTGCCAGCACTAGGCGGGAATGGTCACTATCCCGCAGACACGTTTCGTTGTGCCCGTTGCTAAGCGCTCTGGAGCACTGTTTATGACGAAAGCGGAACACCTCTTGCCGTTCCATTCTCAGAGCTACGGAGTTAAGTAATCTGCGACTCTTGGCGTGAATGCCAGAGGAAAACATTTCCAATGTGTCTGGCAGATTGAAACTGGACCTAGAAAACACCTTTGTCAGGAACTTGCACCTGCACATTACACACACACAGATTTGCAACACATCTAAATGGCCAAGCTCTTTCTTAGGCAAGTTGAAAGCTGCTGTCAGAAGGCTGTGCTCCTTGTCAGATGGAAGCAGCAGCACGCACACAGCAGTTTGGCAAGAACCTAAGAGCCACAGAAGAGCGTGGTCTAGCAAAATGAGGCATGAAAAAGCATTTGCTACATGTGTCCTCTTTGTCGCCTTACAACAGGTAGCAGCATAAACCAGATGCGGCTGAAGCTCTTGCAGGCGACATCTAACGTCAAATGAGCAAGCGGGCTTACCACAGCTGCGGTCCTCTGGCAGTCTGAAAGCTTTGCGCACAAGCCGCATGCTAAGCGCCTTTCTTTGCCTTTTGGCAGTGCTCGTGCATTGCCAGCACTAGGCGGGAATGGTCACTATCCCACAGACACGTTTCGTTGTGCCCATTGCCAAGCGCTCTGGAGCACTGTTTATGACGTAAGCGGAACACCTCTTGCCGTTCCATTCTCAGAGCTCCTCAGTTAAGTAATCTGCGACTCTTGGTGCGAATGCCAGAGGAAAACATTTCCAATGTGTCTGGCATATAAAAACTGAACCTGGAGAACACCTTTGTCAGGAGCTTGCACCTGCACCTTACACGCACACAGATTTGCATCACATCTAAATGGCCAAGCTCTTTCTTAGACAAGTTGAAAGCTGCTGTCAGAAGGTTGTGCTCCTTGTCAGATGGAAGCAACAGCACGCACATAGCAGTTTGGCGAGCACTAAAGAGCCACAGAAGAGCGTGGTCTAGCAAAATGAAACAGGAAAAAGCATTTGCTACATGTGCTCTTGTTGTCGCCTACAACAGGTAGCAGCATAAACCAGATGCGGGTGAAGTTCTTGCAGGCGACATCTAACGTCAAATGAGCAAGCGGGCTTACCACAGCTGCGGTCCTCTGGCAGTCTGAAAGCTTTGCGCACAAGCCGCATGCTAAGTGCCTTTCTTTGCCTTTTGGCAGTGCCCGTGCATTGCCAGCACTAGGCGGGAATGGTCACTATCCCGCACACCCGTTTCGTTGTGCCCGTTGCTAAGCGCTCTGGTGCTCTGTTTATGACGTAAGCGGAACACCTCTTGCCGTTCCATTCTCAGAGCTCCTCAGTTAAACAATCTGCGACTCTTGGCGTGAATGCCAGAGGAAAACATTACCAATGTGTCTGACAGGGAGAAACTGAACCTAGAGAACACCTTTGTCAGGAGCTTGCACCTGCACCTTACAGACACACAGATTTGCAACACATCTAAATGGCCAAGCTCTTTCTTAGGCAAGTTGAAAGCTGCTGTCAGAAGGCTGTGCTCCTTGTCAGATGGAAGCAGCAGTACGTACATAGCAGTTTGGCAAGAACTAAAGAGCCACAGAAGACCGTGGTCTAGCAAAATGAGGCAGGAAAAAGCATTTGCTACATGTGTCCTCTTTATCGCCTTACAACAGGTAGCAGCATAAACCAGATGCGGCTGAAGCTCTTGCAGGCGACATCTAACGTCAAATGAGCAAGCAGGCTTACCACAGCTGCGGTCCTCTGGCAGTCTGAAAGCTTTGCGCACAAGCCGCATGCTAAGCGCCTTTCTTTGCCTTTTGGCAGTGCTCGTGCATTGCCAGCACTAGGCGGGAATGGTCACTATCCCACAGACACGTTTCGTTGTGCCCATTGCCAAGCGCTCTGGAGCACTTTTTATGACGTAAGCGGAACACCTCTTGCCGTTCCATTCTCAGAGCTCCTCAGTTAAGTAATCTGCGACTCTTGGCGTGAATGCCAGAGGAAAACATTTCCAATGTGTCTGGCAGATTGAAACTGGACCTAGAAAACACCTTTGTCAGGAGCTTGCACCTGCACCTTCCACACACACAGATTTGCATCACATCTAAATGGCCAAGCTCTTCCTTAGGCAAGTTGAAAGCTGCTGTCAGAAGGCTGTGCTCCTTGTCAGATGGAAGCAGCAGCACGCACATAGCAGTTTGGCAAGAACTAAAGAGCCACAGAAGACCGTGGTCTAGCAAAATGAGGCAGGAAAAAGCATTTGCTACATGTGTCCTCTTTGTCTCCTAACAACAGGTAGCAGCATAAACGAGATGCGAGTGAAGTTCTTGCAGGCGACATCGAACGTCAAATGAGCAAGCAGGCTTACCACAGCTGCGGTCCTCTGGCAGTCTGAAAGCTTTGCGCACAAGCCGCATGCTAAGCGCCTTTCTTTGCCTTTTGGCAGTGCTCGTGCATTGCCAGCACTAGGCGGGAATGGTCACTATCCCGCAGACACGTTTCGTTGTGCCCGTTGCTAAGCGCTCTGGAGCACTTTTTATGACGTAAGCGGAACACCTCTTGCCGTTCCATTCTCAGAGCTACGGAGTTAAGTAATCTGCGACTCTTGGCGTGAATGCCAGAGGAAAACATTTCCAATGTGTCTGGCAGATTGAAACTGGACCTAGAAAACACCTTTGTCAGGAGCTTGCATGTGCACATTACACACACACAGATTTGCAACACATCTAAATGGCCAAGCTCTTCCTTAGGCAAGTTGAAAGCTGCTGTCAGAAGTCTGTGCTCCTTGTCAGATGGAAGCAGCAGCACGCACATAGCAGTTTGGCGAGCACTAAAGAGCCACAGAAGAGCGTGGTCTAGCAAAATGAAACAGGAAAAAGCATTTGCTACATGTGCTCTTGTTGTCGCCTACAACAGGTAGCAGCATAAACCAGATGCGGGTGAAGTTCTTGCAGGCGACATCGAACGTCAAATGAGCAAGCGGGCTTACCACAGCTGCGGTCCTCTGGCAGTCTGAAAGCTTTGCGCACAAGCCGCATGCTAAGCGCCTTTCTTTGCCTTTTGGCAGTGCTCGTGCATTGCCAGCACTAGGCGGGAATGGTCACTATCCCGCAGACACGTTTCGTTGTGCCCGTTGCTAAGCGCTCTGGAGCACTTTTTATGACGTAAGCGGAACACCTCTTGCCGTTCCATTCTCAGAGCTACGGAGTTAAGTAATCTGCGACTCTTGGCGTGAATGCCAGAGGAAAACATTTCCAATGTGTCTGGCAGATTGAAACTGGACCTAGAAAACACCTTTGTCAGGAGCTTGCACTTGCACCTTACACACACACAGATTTGCATCACATCTAAATGGCCAAGCTCTTTCTTAGGCAAGTTGAAAGCTGCTGTCAGAAGGCTGTGCTCCTTGTCAGATGGAAGCAGCAGCACGCACATAGCAGTTTGGCAAGCACTAAAGAGCCACAGAAGAGCGTGGTCTAGCAAAACGGGTCAGGAAAAAGCATTTGCTACATGTGCTCTTGTTGTCGCCTAACAACAGGTAGCAGCATAAACCAGATGGGGGTGAAGTTCTTGCAGGCGACATCTAACGTCAAATGAGCAAGCGGGCTTACCACAGCTGCGGTCCTCTGGCAGTCTGAAAGCTTTGCGCACAAGCCGCATGCTAAGCGCCTTTCTTTGCCTTTTGGCAGTGCTCGTGCATTGCCAGCACTAGGCGGGAATGGTCATATCCCGCAGACACGTTTCGTTGTGCCCGTTGCTAAGCGCTCTGGAGCACTGTTTATGACGTAAGCGGAACACCTCTTGCCGTTCCATTCTCAGAGCTACGGAGTTAAGTAATCTGCGACTCTTGGCGTGAATGCCAGAGGAAAACATTTCCAATGTGTCTGGCAGATTGAAACTGGACCTAGAAAACACCTTTGTCAGGAGCTTGCACCTGCACCTTCCACACACACAGATTTGCATCACATCTAAATGGCCAAGCTCTTCCTTAGGCAAGTTGAAAGCTGCTGTCAGAAGGCTGTGCTCCTTGTCAGATGGAAGCAGCAGCACGCACATAGCAGTTTGGCAAGAACTAAAGAGCCACAGAAGACCGTGGTCTAGCAAAATGAGGCAGGAAAAAGCATTTGCTACATGTGTCCTCTTTGTCGCCTTACAACAGGTAGCAGCATAAACCAGATGCGGCTGAAGCTCTTGAAGGCGACATCTAACGTCAAATGAGCAAGCGGGCTTAGCACAGCTTCGGTCCTCTGGCAGTCTGAAAGCTTTGCGCACAAGCCGCATGCTAAGCGCCTTTCTTTGCCTTTTGGCAGTGCTCGTGCATTGCCAGCACTAGGCGGGAATGGTCACTATCCCGCAGACACGTTTCGTTGTGCCCGTTGCTAAGCGCTCTGGAGCACTGTTTATGACGTAAGCGGAACACCTCTTGCCGTTCCATTCTCAGAGCTCCTCAGTTAAGTAATCTGCGACTCTTGGTGCGAATGCCAGAGGAAAACATTTCCAATGTGTCTGGCATATAAAAACTGAACCTGGAGAACACCTTTGTCAGGAGCTTGCACCTGCACCTTACACGCACACAGATTTGCATCACATCTAAATGGCCAAGCTCTTTCTTAGACAAGTTGAAAGCTGCTGTCAGAAGGTTGTGCTCCTTGTCAGATGGAAGCAACAGCACGCACATAGCAGTTTGGCGAGCACTAAAGAGCCACAGAAGAGCGTGGTCTAGCAAAATGAAACAGGAAAAAGCATTTGCTACATGTGCTCTTGTTGTCGCCTACAACAGGTAGCAGCATAAACCAGATGCGGGTGAAGTTCTTGCAGGCGACATCTAACGTCAAATGAGCAAGCGGGCTTACCACAGCTGCGGTCCTCTGGCAGTCTGAAAGCTTTGCGCACAAGCCGCATGCTAAGTGCCTTCCTTTGCCTTTTGGCAGTGCTCGTGCATTGCCAGCACTAGGCGGGAATGGTCACTATCCCGCACACCCGTTTCGTTGTGCCCGTTGCTAAGCGCTCTGGTGCTCTGTTTATGACGTAAGCGGAACACCTCTTGCCGTTCCATTCTCAGAGCTCCTCAGTTAAACAATCTGCGACTCTTGGCGTGAATGCCAGAGGAAAACATTACCAATGTGTCTGACAGGGAGAAACTGAACCTAGAGAACACCTTTGTCAGGAGCTTGCACCTGCACCTTACAGACACACAGATTTGCAACACATCTAAATGGCCAAGCTCTTTCTTAGGCAAGTTGAAAGCTGCTGTCAGAAGGCTGTGCTCCTTGTCAGATGGAAGCAGCAGTACGCACATAGCAGTTTGGCAAGCACTAAAGAGCCACAGAAGAGCGTGGTCTAGCAAAATGAGGCAGGAAAAAGCATTTGCTACATGTGTCCTCTTTGTCGCCTAACAACAGGTAGCAGCATAAACCAGATGCGGGTGAAGTTCTTGCAGGCGACATCGAACGTCAAATGAGCAAGCGGGCTTACCACAGCTGCGGTCCTCTGGCAGTCTGAAAGCTTTGTGCACAAGCCGCATGCTAAGCGCCTTCCTTTGCCTTTTAGCAGTGCTCATGCATTGTCAGCACTAGGTGGGAATGGTCACTATCCCACAGACATTCGTTTCGTTGTGCCCGTTGCTAAGCGCTCTGGAGCACTTTTTATGACGTAAGCGGAACACCTCTTGCCGTTCCATTCTCAGAGCTCCTCAGTTAAGTAATCTGCGACTCTTGGTGCGAATGCCAGAGGAAAACATTTCCAATGTGTCTGGCAGATTGAAACTGGACCTAGAAAACACCTTTGTCAGGAGCTTGCACCTGCACCTTACACACACACAGATTTGCATCACATCTAAATGGCCAAGCTCTTTCTTAGGCAAGTTGAAAGCTGCTGTCAGAAGGCTGTGCTCCTTGTCAGATGGAAGCAGCAGCACGCACATAGCAGTTTGGCAAGCACTAAAGAGCCACAGAAGAGCGTGGTCTAGCAAAACGGGTCAGGAAAAAGCATTTGCTACATGTGCTCTTGTTGTCGCCTAACAACAGGTAGCAGCATAAACCAGATGGGGGTGAAGTTCTTGCAGGCGACATCTAACGTCAAATGAGCAAGCGGGCTTACCACAGCTGCGGTCCTCTGGCAGTCTGAAAGCTTTGCGCACAAGCCGCATGCTAAGCGCCTTTCTTTGCCTTTTGGCAGTGCTCGTGCATTGCCAGCACTAGGCGGGAATGGTCACTATCCCGCAGACACGTTTCGTTGTGCCCGTTGCTAAGCGCTCTGGAGCACTGTTTATGACGTAAGCGGAACACCTCTTGCCGTTCCATTCTCAGAGCTCCTCAGTTAAGTAATCTGCGACTCTTGGTGCGAATGCCAGAGGAAAACATTTCCAATGTGTCTGGCATATAAAAACTGAACCTGGAGAACACCTTTGTCAGGAGCTTGCACCTGCACCTTACACGCACACAGATTTGCATCACATCTAAATGGCCAAGCTCTTTCTTAGACAAGTTGAAAGCTGCTGTCAGAAGGTTGTGCTCCTTGTCAGATGGAAGCAACAGCACGCACATAGCAGTTTGGCGAGCACTAAAGAGCCACAGAAGAGCGTGGTCTAGCAAAATGAAACAGGAAAAAGCATTTGCTACATGTGCTCTTGTTGTCGCCTACAACAGGTAGCAGCATAAACCAGATGCGGGTGAAGTTCTTGCAGGCGACATCTAACGTCAAATGAGCAAGCGGGCTTACCACAGCTGCGGTCCTCTGGCAGTCTGAAAGCTTTGCGCACAAGCCGCATGCTAAGTGCCTTCCTTTGCCTTTTGGCAGTGCTCGTGCATTGCCAGCACTAGGCGGGAATGGTCACTATCCCGCACACCCGTTTCGTTGTGCCCGTTGCTAAGCGCTCTGGTGCTCTGTTTATGACGTAAGCGGAACACCTCTTGCCGTTCCATTCTCAGAGCTCCTCAGTTAAACAATCTGCGACTCTTGGCGTGAATGCCAGAGGAAAACATTACCAATGTGTCTGACAGGGAGAAACTGAACCTAGAGAACACCTTTGTCAGGAGCTTGCACCTGCACCTTACAGACACACAGATTTGCAACACATCTAAATGGCCAAGCTCTTTCTTAGGCAAGTTGAAAGCTGCTGTCAGAAGGCTGTGCTCCTTGTCAGATGGAAGCAGCAGTACGCACATAGCAGTTTGGCAAGCACTAAAGAGCCACAGAAGAGCGTGGTCTAGCAAAATGAGGCAGGAAAAAGCATTTGCTACATGTGTCCTCTTTGTCGCCTAACAACAGGTAGCAGCATAAACCAGATGCGGGTGAAGTTCTTGCAGGCGACATCGAACGTCAAATGAGCAAGCGGGCTTACCACAGCTGCGGTCCTCTGGCAGTCTGAAAGCTTTGTGCACAAGCCGCATGCTAAGCGCCTTCCTTTGCCTTTTAGCAGTGCTCATGCATTGTCAGCACTAGGTGGGAATGGTCACTATCCCACAGACATTCGTTTCGTTGTGCCCGTTGCTAAGCGCTCTGGAGCACTTTTTATGACGTAAGCGGAACACCTCTTGCCGTTCCATTCTCAGAGCTCCTCAGTTAAGTAATCTGCGACTCTTGGTGCGAATGCCAGAGGAAAACATTTCCAATGTGTCTGGCAGATTGAAACTGGACCTAGAAAACACCTTTGTCAGGAGCTTGCACCTGCACCTTACACACACACAGATTTGCAACACATCTAAATGGCCAAGCTCTTTCTTAGGCAAGTTGAAAGCTGCTGTCAGAAGGCTGTGCTCCTTGTCAGATGGAAGCAGCAGCACGCACATAGCAGTTTGGCAAGCACTAAAGAGCCACAGAAGAGCGTGGTCTAGCAAAACGGGTCAGGAAAAAGCATTTGCTACATGTGCTCTTGTTGTCGCCTAACAACAGGTAGCAGCATAAACCAGATGGGGGTGAAGTTCTTGCAGGCGACATCTAACGTCAAATGAGCAAGCGGGCTTACCACAGCTGCGGTCCTCTGGCAGTCTGAAAGCTTTGCGCACAAGCCGCATGCTAAGCGCCTTTCTTTGCCTTTTGGCAGTGCTCGTGCATTGCCAGCACTAGGCGGGAATGGTCACTATCCCGCAGACACGTTTCGTTGTGCCCGTTGCTAAGCGCTCTGGAGCACTGTTTATGACGAAAGCGGAACACCTCTTGCCGTTCCATTCTCAGAGCTACGGAGTTAAGTAATCTGCGACTCTTGGCGTGAATGCCAGAGGAAAACATTTCCAATGTGTCTGGCAGATTGAAACTGGACCTAGAAAACACCTTTGTCAGGAACTTGCACCTGCACATTACACACACACAGATTTGCAACACATCTAAATGGCCAAGCTCTTTCTTAGGCAAGTTGAAAGCTGCTGTCAGAAGGCTGTGCTCCTTGTCAGATGGAAGCAGCAGCACGCACACAGCAGTTTGGCAAGAACCTAAGAGCCACAGAAGAGCGTGGTCTAGCAAAATGAGGCATGAAAAAGCATTTGCTACATGTGTCCTCTTTGTCGCCTAACAACAGGTAGCAGCATAAACCAGATGCGGGTGAAGTTCTTGCAGGCGACATCGAACGTCAAATGAGCAAACGGGCTTACCACAGCTGCGGTCCTCTGGCAGTCTGAAAGCTTTGTGCACAAGCCGCATGCTAAGTGCCTTTCTTTGCCTTTTGGCAGTGCCCGTGCATTGCCAGCACTAGGCGGGAATGGTCACTATCCCGCACACCCGTTTCGTTGTGCCCGTTGCTAAGCGCTCTGGTGCTCTGTTTATGACGTAAGCGGAACACCTCTTGCCGTTCCATTCTCAGAGCTCCTCAGTTAAACAATCTGCGACTCTTGGCGTGAATGCCAGAGGAAAACATTACCAATGTGTCTGACAGGGAGAAACTGAACCTAGAGAACACCTTTGTCAGGAGCTTGCACCTGCACCTTACAGACACACAGATTTGCAACACATCTAAATGGCCAAGCTCTTTCTTAGGCAAGTTGAAAGCTGCTGTCAGAAGGCTGTGCTCCTTGTCAGATGGAAGCAGCAGTACGTACATAGGGGTTTGGAAAGAACTAAAGAGCCACAGAAGAGCGTGGTCTAGCAAAATGAGGCAGGAAAAAGCATTTGCTACATGTGTCCTCTTTGTCGCCTAACAACAGGTAGCAGCATAAACCAGATGCGGGTGAAGTTCTTGCAGGCGACATCTAACGTCAAATGAGCAAGCGGGCTTACCACAGCTGCGGTCCTCTGGCAGTCTGAAAGCTTTGTGCACAAGCCGCATGCTAAGCGCCTTCCTTTGCCTTTTAGCAGTGCTCGTGCATGGCCAGCACTAGGCGAGAATGGTCACTATCCCACAGACACGTTTCGTTGTGCCCATTGCCAAGCGCTCTGGAGCACTGTTTATGACGTAAGCGGAACACCTCTTGCCGTTCCATTCTCAGAGCTCCTCAGTTAAGTAATCTGCGACTCTTGGTGCGAATGCCAGAGGAAAACATTTCCAATGTGTCTGGCATATAAAAACTGAACCTGGAGAACACCTTTGTCAGGAGCTTGCACCTGCACCTTACACGCACACAGATTTGCATCACATCTAAATGGCCAAGCTCTTTCTTAGACAAGTTGAAAGCTGCTGTCAGAAGGTTGTGCTCCTTGTCAGATGGAAGCAACAGCACGCACATAGCAGTTTGGCGAGCACTAAAGAGCCACAGAAGAGCGTGGTCTAGCAAAATGAAACAGGAAAAAGCATTTGCTACATGTGCTCTTGTTGTCGCCTACAACAGGTAGCAGCATAAACCAGATGGGGGTGAAGTTCTTGCCGGCGACATCGAACGTCAAATGAGCAAGCGGGCTTACCACAGCTGCGGTCCTCTGGCAGTCTGAAAGCTTTGCGCACAAGCCGCATGCTAAGTGCCTTCCTTTGCCTTTTGGCAGTGCCTGGGCATTGCCAGCACTAGGCGGGAATGGTCACTATCCCGCACACCCGTTTCGTTGTGCCCGTTGCTAAGCGCCTTGGTGCTCTGTTTATGACGTAAGCGGAACACCTCTTGCCGTTCCATTCTCAGAGCTCCTCAGTTAAACAATCTGCGACTCTTGGCGTGAATGCCAGAGGAAAACATTACCAATGTGTCTGACAGGGAGAAACTGAACCTAGAGAACACCTTTGTCAGGAGCTTGCACCTGCACCTTACAGACACACAGATTTGCAACACATCTAAATGGCCAAGCTCTTTCTTAGGCAAGTTGAAAGCTGCTGTCAGAAGGCTGTGCTCCTTGTCAGATGGAAGCAGCAGTACGTACATAGGGGTTTGGAAAGAACTAAAGAGCCACAGAAGAGCGTGGTCTAGCAAAATGAGGCAGGAAAAAGCATTTGCTACATGTGTCCTCTTTGTCGCCTAACAACAGGTAGCAGCATAAACCAGATGCGGGTGAAGTTCTTGCAGGCGACATCGAACGTCAAATTAGCAAGCGGGCTTACCACAGCTGCGGTCCTCTGGCAGTCTGAAAGCTTTGTGCACAAGCCGGATGCTAAGCGCCTTCCTTTGCCTTTTAGCAGTGCTCATGCATTGTCAGCACTAGGTGGGAATGATCACTATCCCACAGACATTCGTTTCGTTGTGCCCGTTGCTAAGCGCTCTGGAGCACTGTTTATGACGTAAGCGGAACACCTCTTGCCGTTCCATTCTCAGAGCTACGGAGTTAAGTAATCTGCGACTCTTGGCGTGAATGCCAGAGGAAAACATTTCCAATGTGTCTGGCAGATTGAAACTGGACCTAGAAAACACCTTTGTCAGGAGCTTGCACCTGCACCTTCCACACACACAGATTTGCATCACATCTAAATGGCCAAGCTCTTCCTTAGGCAAGTTGAAAGCTGCTGTCAGAAGGCTGTGCTCCTTGTCAGATGGAAGCAGCAGCACGCACATAGCAGTTTGGCAAGAACTAAAGAGCCACAGAAGAGCGTGGTCTAGCAAAATGAGGCAGGAAAAAGCATTTGCTACATGTGTCCTTTTTGTCTCCTAACAACAGGTAGCAGCATAAACGAGATGCGAGTGAAGTTCTTGCAGGCGACATCTAACGTCAAATGAGCAAGCGGGCTTACCACAGCTGCGGTCCTCTGGCAGTCTGAAAGCTTTGCGCACAAGCCGCATGCTAAGCGCCTTTCTTTGCCTTTTGGCAGTGCTCGTGCATTGCCAGCACTAGGCGGGAATGGTCACTATCCCGCAGACACGTTTCGTTGTGCCCGTTGCTAAGCGCTCTGGAGCACTGTTTATGACGTAAGCGGAACACCTCTTGCCGTTCCATTCTCAGAGCTACGGAGTTAAGTAATCTGCGACTCTTGGTGTGAATGCCAGAGGAAAACATTTCCAATGTGTCTGGCAGATTGAAACTGGACCTAGAAAACACCTTTGTCAGGAGCTTGCATGTGCACATTACACACACACAGATTTGCAACACATCTAAATGGCCAAGCTCTTCCTTAGGCAAGTTGAAAGCTGCTGTCAGAAGGCTGTGCTCCTTGTCAGATGGAAGCAGCAGCACGCACATAGCAGTTTGGCAAGCACTAAAGAGCCACAGAAGAGCGTGGTCTAGCAAAACGGGTCAGGAAAAAGCATTTGCTACATGTGCTCTTGTTGTCGCCTAACAACAGGTAGCAGCATAAACCAGATGCGGCTGAAGCTCTTGCAGGCGACATCTAACGTCAAATGAGCAAGCGGGCTTACCACAGCTGCGGTCCTCTGGCAGTCTGAAAGCTTTGCGCACAAGCCGCATGCTAAGCGCCTTTCTTTGCCTTTTGGCAGTGCTCGTGCATTGCCAGCACTAGGCGGGAATGGTCACTATCCCACAGACACGTTTCGTTGTGCCCATTGCTAAGCGCTCTGGAGCACTGTTTATGACGTAAGCGGAACACCTCTTGCCGTTCCATTCTCAGAGCTCCTCAGTTAAGTAATCTGCGACTCTTGGTGCGAATGCCAGAGGAAAACATTTCCAATGTGTCTGGCATATAAAAACTGAACCTGGAGAACACCTTTGTCAGGAGCTTGCACCTGCACCTTACACACACAGATTTGCATCACATCTAAATGGCCAAGCTCTTTCTTAGACAAGTTGAAAGCTGCTGTCAGAAGGTTGTGCTCCTTGTCAGATGGAAGCAACAGCACGCACATAGCAGTTTGGCGAGCACTAAAGAGCCACAGAAGAGCGTGGTCTAGCAAAATGAAACAGGAAAAAGCATTTGCTACATGTGCTCTTGTTGTCGCCTACAACAGGTAGCAGCATAAACCAGATGCGGGTGAAGTTCTTGCAGGCGACATCTAACGTCAAATGAGCAAGCGGGCTTACCACAGCTGCGGTCCTCTGGCAGTCTGAAAGCTTTGCGCACAAGCCGCATGCTAAGTGCCTTTCTTTGCCTTTTGGCAGTGCCCGTGCATTGCCAGCACTAGGCGGGAATGGTCACTATCCCGCACACCCGTTTCGTTGTGCCCGTTGCTAAGCGCTCTGGTGCTCTGTTTATGACGTAAGCGGAACACCTCTTGCCGTTCCATTCTCAGAGCTCCTCAGTTAAACAATCTGCGACTCTTGGCGTGAATGCCAGAGGAAAACATTACCAATGTGTCTGACAGGGAGAAACTGAACCTAGAGAACACCTTTGTCAGGAGCTTGCACCTGCACCTTACAGACACACAGATTTGCAACACATCTAAATGGCCAAGCTCTTTCTTAGGCAAGTTGAAAGCTGCTGTCAGAAGGCTGTGCTCCTTGTCAGATGGAAGCAGCAGTACGCACATAGCAGTTTGGCAAGCACTAAAGAGCCACAGAAGAGCGTGGTCTAGCAAAATGAGGCAGGAAAAAGCATTTGCTACATGTGTCCTCTTTGTCGCCTAACAACAGGTAGCAGCATAAACCAGATGCGGGTGAAGTTCTTGCAGGCGACATCGAACGTCAAATGAGCAAGCGGGCTTACCACAGCTGCGGTCCTCTGGCAGTCTGAAAGCTTTGTGCACAAGCCGCATGCTAAGCGCCTTCCTTTGCCTTTTAGCAGTGCTCATGCATTGTCAGCACTAGGTGGGAATGGTCACTATCCCACAGACATTCGTTTCGTTGTGCCCGTTGCTAAGCGCTCTGGAGCACTTTTTATGACGTAAGCGGAACACCTCTTGCCGTTCCATTCTCAGAGCTCCTCAGTTAAGTAATCTGCGACTCTTGGTGCGAATGCCAGAGGAAAACATTTCCAATGTGTCTGGCAGATTGAAACTGGACCTAGAAAACACCTTTGTCAGGAGCTTGCACCTGCACCTTACACACACACAGATTTGCATCACATCTAAATGGCCAAGCTCTTTCTTAGGCAAGTTGAAAGCTGCTGTCAGAAGGCTGTGCTCCTTGTCAGATGGAAGCAGCAGCACGCACATAGCAGTTTGGCAAGCACTAAAGAGCCACAGAAGAGCGTGGTCTAGCAAAACGGGTCAGGAAAAAGCATTTGCTACATGTGTCCTCTTTGTCGCCTAACAACAGGTAGCAGCATAAACCAGATGCGGGTGAAGTTCTTGCAGGCGACATCGAACGTCAAATGAGCAAACGGGCTTACCACAGCTGCGGTCCTCTGGCAGTCTGAAAGCTTTGTGCACAAGCCGCATGCTAAGCGCCTTCCTTTGCCTTTTAGCAGTGCTCATGCATTGCCAGCACTAGGTGGGAATGGTCACTATCCCACAGACATTCGTTTCGTTGTGCCCGTTGCTAAGCGCTCTGGAGCACTGTTTATGACGTAAGCGGAACACCTCTTGCCGTTCCATTCTCAGAGCTACGGAGTTAAGTAATCTGCGACTCTTGGCGTGAATGCCAGAGGAAAACATTTCCAATGTGTCTGGCAGATTGAAACTGGACCTAGAAAACACCTTTGTCAGGAGCTTGCACCTGCACCTTCCACACACACAGATTTGCATCACATCTAAATGGCCAAGCTCTTCCTTAGGCAAGTTGAAAGCTGCTGTCAGAAGGCTGTGCTCCTTGTCAGATGGAAGCAGCAGCACACACATAGCAGTTTGGCAAGAACTAAAGAGCCACAGAAGAGCGTGGTCTAGCAAAACGGGTCAGGAAAAAGCATTTGCTACATGTGCCCTTGTTGTCGCCTAACAACAGGTAGCAGCATAAACCAGATGCGGGTGAAGTTCTTGCAGGCGACATCGAACGTCAAATGAGCAAGCGGGCTTACCACAGCTGCGGTCCTCTGGCAGTCTGAAAGCTTTGCGCACAAGCCGCATGCTAAGCGCCTTTCTTTGCCTTTTGGCAGTGCTCGTGCATTGCCAGCACTAGGCGGGAATGGTCACTATCCCGCAGACACGTTTCGTTGTGCCCGTTGCTAAGCGCTCTGGAGCACTGTTTATGACGAAAGCGGAACACCTCTTGCCGTTCCATTCTCAGAGCTACGGAGTTAAGTAATCTGCGACTCTTGGCGTGAATGCCAGAGGAAAACATTTCCAATGTGTCTGGCAGATTGAAACTGGACCTAGAAAACACCTTTGTCAGGAACTTGCACCTGCACATTACACACACACAGATTTGCAACACATCTAAATGGCCAAGCTCTTTCTTAGGCAAGTTGAAAGCTGCTGTCAGAAGGCTGTGCTCCTTGTCAGATGGAAGCAGCAGCACGCACACAGCAGTTTGGCAAGAACCTAAGAGCCACAGAAGAGCGTGGTCTAGCAAAATGAAGCAGGAAAAAGCATTTGCTACATGTGTCCTCTTTGTCGCCTAACAACAGGTAGCAGCATAAACCAGATGCGGGTGAAGTTCTTGCAGGCGACATCGAACGTCAAATGAGCAAACGGGCTTACCACAGCTGCGGTCCTCTGGCAGTCTGAAAGCTTTGTGCACAAGCCGCATGCTAAGCGCCTTCCTTTGCCTTTTAGCAGTGCTCATGCATTGCCAGCACTAGGTGGGAATGGTCACTATCCCACAGACATTCGTTTCGTTGTGCCCGTTGCTAAGCGCTCTGGAGCACTGTTTATGACGTAAGCGGAACACCTCTTGCCGTTCCATTCTCAGAGCTACGGAGTTAAGTAATCTGCGACTCTTGGCGTGAATGCCAGAGGAAAACATTTCCAATGTGTCTGGCAGATTGAAACTGGACCTAGAAAACACCTTTGTCAGGAGCTTGCACCTGCACCTTCCACACACACAGATTTGCATCACATCTAAATGGCCAAGCTCTTCCTTAGGCAAGTTGAAAGCTGCTGTCAGAAGGCTGTGCTCCTTGTCAGATGGAAGCAGCAGCACGCACATAGCAGTTTGGCAAGAACTAAAGAGCCACAGAAGAGCGTGGTCTAGCAAAATGAGGCAGGAAAAAGCATTTGCTACATGTGTCCTTTTTTTCTCCTAACAACAGGTAGCAGCATAAACGAGATGCGAGTGAAGTTCTTGCAGGCGACATCTAACGTCAAATGAGCAAACGGGCTTACCACAGCTGCGGTCCTCTGGCAGTCTGAAAGCTTTGCGCACAAGCCGCATGCTAAGCGCCTTTCTTTGCCTTTTGGCAGTGCTCGTGCATTGCCAGCACTAGGCGGGAATGGTCACTATCCCGCAGACACGTTTCGTTGTGCCCGTTGCTAAGCGCTCTGGAGCACTGTTTATGACGTAAGCGGAACACCTCTTGCCGTTCCATTCTCAGAGCTACGGAGTTAAGTAATCTGCGACTCTTGGTGTGAATGCCAGAGGAAAACATTTCCAATGTGTCTGGCAGATTGAAACTGGACCTAGAAAACACCTTTGTCAGGAGCTTGCATGTGCACATTACACACACACAGATTTGCAACACATCTAAATGGCCAAGCTCTTCCTTAGGCAAGTTGAAAGCTGCTGTCAGAAGGCTGTGCTCCTTGTCAGATGGAAGCAGCAGCACGCACATAGCAGTTTGGCAAGCACTAAAGAGCCACAGAAGAGCGTGGTCTAGCAAAATGAAACAGGAAAAAGCATTTGCTACATGTGCTCTTGTTGTCGCCTACAACAGGTAGCAGCATAAACCAGATGCGGCTGAAGTTCTTGCAGGCGACATCTAACGTCAAATGAGCAAGCGGGCTTACCACAGCTGCGGTCCTCTGGCAGTCTGAAAGCTTTGCGCACAAGCCGCATGCTAAGTGCCTTCCTTTGCCTTTTGGCAGTGCCCGTGCATTGCCAGCACTAGGCGGGAATGGTCACTATCCCGCACACCCGTTTCGTTGTGCCCGTTGCTAAGCGCTCTGGTGCTCTGTTTATGACGTAAGCGGAACACCTCTTGCCGTTCCATTCTCAGAGCTCCTCAGTTAAACAATCTGCGACTCTTGGCGTGAATGCCAGAGGAAAACATTACCAATGTGTCTGACAGGGAGAAACTGATCCTAGAGAACACCTTTGTCAGGAGCTTGCACCTGCACCTTACAGACACACAGATTTGCAACACATCTAAATGGCCAAGCTCTTTCTTAGGCAAGTTGAAAGCTGCTGTCAGAAGGCTGTGCTCCTTGTCAGATGGAAGCAGCAGTACGCACATAGCAGTTTGGCAAGCACTAAAGAGCCACAGAAGAGCGTGGTCTAGCAAAATGAGGCAGGAAAAAGCATTTGCTACATGTGTCCTCTTTGTCGCCTAACAACAGGTAGCAGCATAAACCAGATGGGGGTGAAGTTCTTGCAGGCGACATCTAACGTCAAATGAGCAAGCCGGCTTACCACAGCTGCGGTCCTCTGGCAGTCTGAAAGCTTTGTGCACAAGCCGCATGCTAAGCGCCTTCCTTTGCCTTTTAGCAGTGCTCATGCATTGTCAGCACTAGGTGGGAATGGTCACTATCCCACAGACATTCGTTTCGTTGTGCCCGTTGCTAAGCGCTCTGGAGCACTTTTTATGACGTAAGCGGAACACCTCTTGCCGTTCCATTCTCAGAGCTCCTCAGTTAAGTAATCTGCGACTCTTGGTGCGAATGCCAGAGGAAAACATTTCCAATGTGTCTGGCAGATTGAAACTGGACCTAGAAAACACCTTTGTCAGGAGCTTGCACCTGCACCTTACACACACACAGATTTGCATCACATCTAAATGGCCAAGCTCTTTCTTAGGCAAGTTGAAAGCTGCTGTCAGAAGGCTGTGCTCCTTGTCAGATGGAAGCAGCAGCACGCACATAGCAGTTTGGCAAGCACTAAAGAGCCACAGAAGAGCGTGGTCTAGCAAAACGGGTCAGGAAAAAGCATTTGCTACATGTGCTCTTGTTGTCGCCTAACAACAGGTAGCAGCATAAACCAGATGCGGGTGAAGTTCTTGCAGGCGACATCGAACGTCAAATGAGCAAGCGGGCTTACCACAGCTGCGGTCCTCTGGCAGTCTGAAAGCTTTGTGCACAAGCCGCATGCTAAGCGCCTTCCTTTGCCTTTTAGCAGTGCTCATGCATTGCCAGCACTAGGCGGGAATGGTCACTATCCCACAGACACGTTTCGTTGTGCCCATTGCCAAGCGCTCTGGAGCACTGTTTATGACGAAAGCGGAACACCTCTTGCCGTTCCATTCTCAGAGCTACGGAGTTAAGTAATCTGCGACTCTTGGCGTGAATGCCAGAGGAAAACATTTCCAATGTGTCTGGCAGATTGAAACTGGACCTAGAAAACACCTTTGTCAGGAGCTTGCACCTGCACCTTACACGCACACAGATTTGCATCACATCTAAATGGCCAAGCTCTTTCTTAGACAAGTTGAAAGCTGCTGTCAGAAGGTTGTGCTCCTTGTCAGATGGAAGCAACAGCACGCACATAGCAGTTTGGCGAGCACTAAAGAGCCACAGAAGAGCGTGGTCTAGCAAAATGAAACAGGAAAAAGCATTTGCTACATGTGCTCTTGTTGTCGCCTACAACAGGTAGCAGCATAAACCAGATGCGGGTGAAGTTCTTGCAGGCGACATCGAACGTCAAATGAGCAAGCGGGCTTACCACAGCTGCGGTCCTCTGGCAGTCTGAAAGCTTTGCGCACAAGCCGCATGCTAAGTGCCTTCCTTTGCCTTTTGGCAGTGCCCGTGCATTGCCAGCACTAGGCGGGAATGGTCACTATCCCGCACACCCGTTTCGTTGTGCCCGTTGCTAAGCGCTCTGGTGCTCTGTTTATGACGTAAGCGGAACACCTCTTGCCGTTCCATTCTCAGAGCTCCTCAGTTAAACAATCTGCGACTCTTGGCGTGAATGCCAGAGGAAAACATTACCAATGTGTCTGACAGGGAGAAACTGAAACCTAGGGAACACCTTTGTCAGGAGCTTGCACCTGCACCTTACACACACAGATTTGCATCACATCTAAATGGCCAAGCTCTTTCTTAAGCAAGTTGAAAGCTGCTGTCAGAAGGCTGTGCTCCTTGTCAGATGGAAGCAGCAGTACGCACATAGCAGTTTGGCAAGCACTAAAGAGCCACAGAAGAGCGTGGTCTAGCAAAATGAGGCAGGAAAAAGCATTTGCTACATGTGTCCTCTTTGTCGCCTAACAACAGGTAGCAGCATAAACCAGATGCGGGTGAAGTTCTTGCAGGCGACATCGAACGTCAAATGAGCAAGCGGGCTTACCACAGCTGCGGTCCTCTGGCAGTCTGAAAGCTTTGTGCACAAGCCGCATGCTAAGCGCCTTCCTTTGCCTTTTAGCAGTGCTCATGCATTGTCAGCACTAGGTGGGAATGGTCACTATCCCACAGACATTCGTTTCGTTGTGCCCGTTGCTAAGCGCTCTGGAGCACTTTTTATGACGTAAGCGGAACACCTCTTGCCGTTCCATTCTCAGAGCTCCTCAGTTAAGTAATCTGCGACTCTTGGTGCGAATGCCAGAGGAAAACATTTCCAATGTGTCTGGCAGATTGAAACTGGACCTAGAAAACACCTTTGTCAGGAGCTTGCACCTGCACCTTACACACACACAGATTTGCATCACATCTAAATGGCCAAGCTCTTTCTTAGGCAAGTTGAAAGCTGCTGTCAGAAGGCTGTGCTCCTTGTCAGATGGAAGCAGCAGTACGTACATAGGGGTTTGGAAAGAACTAAAGAGCCACAGAAGAGTGTGGTCTAGCAAAATGAGGCAGGAAAAAGCATTTGCTACATGTGTCCTCTTTGTCGCCTAACAACAGGTAGCAGCATAAACCAGATGCGGGTGAAGTTCTTGCAGGCGACATCGAACGTCAAATGAGCAAGCGGGCTTACCACAGCTGCGGTCCTCTGGCAGTCTGAAAGCTTTGTGCACAAGCCGCATGCTAAGCGCCTTCCTTTGCCTTTTAGCAGTGCTCATGCATTGCCAGCACTAGGCGGGAATGGTCACTATCCCACAGACACGTTTCGTTGTGCCCATTGCCAAGCGCTCTGGAGCACTGTTTATGACGTAAGCGGAACACCTCTTGCCGTTCCATTCTCAGAGCTACGGAGTTAAGTAATCTGCGACTCTTGGCGTGAATGCCAGAGGAAAACATTTCCAATGTGTCTGGCAGATTGAAACTGGACCTAGAAAACACCTTTGTCAGGAGCTTGCACCTGCACCTTCCACACACACAGATTTGCATCACATCTAAATGGCCAAGCTCTTCCTTAGGCAAGTTGAAAGCTGCTGTCAGAAGGCTGTGCTCCTTGTCAGATGGAAGCAGCAGCACGCACATAGCAGTTTGGCAAGAACTAAAGAGCCACAGAAGACCGTGGTCTAGCAAAATGAGGCAGGAAAAAGCATTTGCTACATGTGTCCTCTTTGTTGCCTTACAACAGGTAGCAGCATAAACCAGATGCGGCTGAAGCTCTTGAAGGCGACATCTAACGTCAAATGAGCAAGCGGGCTTAGCACAGCTTCGGTCCTCTGGCAGTCTGAAAGCTTTGCGCACAAGCCGCATGCTAAGCGCCTTTCTTTGCCTTTTGGCAGTGCTCGTGCATTGCCAGCACTAGGCGGGAATGGTCACTATCCCGCAGACACGTTTCGTTGTGCCCGTTGCTAAGCGCTCTGGAGCACTGTTTATGACGTAAGCGGAACACCTCTTGCCGTTCCATTCTCAGAGCTACGGAGTTAAGTAATCTGCGACTCTTGGTGTGAATGCCAGAGGAAAACATTTCCAATGTGTCTGGCAGATTGAAACTGGACCTAGAAAACACCTTTGTCAGGAGCTTGCATGTGCACATTACACACACACAGATTTGCAACACATCTAAATGGCCAAGCTCTTCCTTAGGCAAGTTGAAAGCTGCTGTCAGAAGGCTGTGCTCCTTGTCAGATGGAAGCAGCAGCACGCACATAGCAGTTTGGCAAGAACTAAAGAGCCACAGAAGACCGTGGTCTAGCAAAATGAGGCAGGAAAAAGCATTTGCTACATGTGTCCTCTTTGTCGCCTTACAACAGGTAGCAGCATAAACCAGATGCGGCTGAAGCTCTTGCAGGCGACATCTAACGTCAAATGAGCAAGCGGGCTTACCACAGCTGCGGTCCTCTGGCAGTCTGAAAGCTTTGCGCACAAGCCGCATGCTAAGCGCCTTTCTTTGCCTTTTGGCAGTGCTCGTGCATTGCCAGCACTAGGCGGGAATGGTCACTATCCCACAGACACGTTTCGTTGTGCCCATTGCCAAGCGCTCTGGAGCACTGTTTATGACGTAAGCGGAACACCTCTTGCCGTTCCATTCTCAGAGCTCCTCAGTTAAGTAATCTGCGACACTTGGTGCGAATGCCAGAGGAAAACATTTCCAATGTGTCTGGCATATAAAAACTGAACCTGGAGAACACCTTTGTCAGGAGCTTGCACCTGCACCTTACACGCACACAGATTTGCATCACATCTAAATGGCCAAGCTCTTTCTTAGACAAGTTGAAAGCTGCTGTCAGAAGGTTGTGCTCCTTGTCAGATGGAAGCAACAGCACGCACATAGCAGTTTGGCGAGCACTAAAGAGCCACAGAAGAGCGTGGTCTAGCAAAATGAAACAGGAAAAAGCATTTGCTACATGTGCTCTTGTTGTCGCCTACAACAGGTAGCAGCATAAACCAGATGCGGGTGAAGTTCTTGCAGGCGACATCTAACGTCAAATGAGCAAGCGGGCTTACCACAGCTGCGGTCCTCTGGCAGTCTGAAAGCTTTGCGCACAAGCCGCATGCTAAGTGCCTTCCTTTGCCTTTTGGCAGTGCCCGTGCATTGCCAGCACTAGGCGGGAATGGTCACTATCCCGCACACCCGTTTCATTGTGCCCGTTGCTAAGCGCTCTGGTGCTCTGTTTATGACGTAAGCGGAACACCTCTTGCCGTTCCATTCTCAGAGCTCCTCAGTTAAACAATCTGCGACTCTTGGCGTGAATGCCAGAGGAAAACATTACCAATGTGTCTGACAGGGAGAAACTGAACCTAGAGAACACCTTTGTCAGGAGCTTGCACCTGCACCTTACACACACACAGATTTGCAACACATCTAAATGGCCAAGCTCTTTCTTAGGCAAGTTGAAAGCTGCTGTCAGAAGGCTGTGCTCCTTGTCAGATGGAAGCAGCAGTACGCACATAGCAGTTTGGCAAGCACTAAAGAGCCACAGAAGAGCGTGGTCTAGCAAAATGAGGCAGGAAAAAGCATTTGCTACATGTGTCCTCTTTGTCGCCTAACAACAGGTAGCAGCATAAACCAGATGGGGGTGAAGTTCTTGCAGGCGACATCGAACGTCAAATGAGCAAGCGGGCTTACCACAGCTGCGGTCCTCTGGCAGTCTGAAAGCTTTGTGCACAAGCCGCATGCTAAGCGCCTTCCTTTGCCTTTGAGCAGTGCTCATGCATTGTCAGCACTAGGTGGGAATGGTCACTATCCCACAGACATTCGTTTCGTTGTGCCCGTTGCGAAGCGCTCTGGAGCACTTTTTATGACGTAAGCGGAACACCTCTTGCCGTTCCATTCTCAGAGCTCCTCAGTTAAGTAATCTGCGACTCTTGGTGCGAATGCCAGAGGAAAACATTTCCAATGTGTCTGGCAGATTGAAACTGGACCTAGAAAACACCTTTGTCAGGAGCTTGCACCTGCACCTTACACACACACAGATTTGCATCACATCTAAATGGCCAAGCTCTTCCTTAGGCAAGTTGAAAGCTGCTGTCAGAAGGCTGTGCTCCTTGTCAGATGGAAGCAGCAGCACGCACATAGCAGTTTGGCAAGCACTAAAGAGCCACAGAAGAGCGTGGTCTAGCAAAACGGGTCAGGAAAATGCATTTGCTACATGTGCTCTTGTTGTCGCCTAACAACAGGTAGCAGCATAAACCAGATGGGGGTGAAGTTCTTGCAGGCGACATCGAACGTCAAATGAGCAAGCGCGCTTACCACAGCTGCGGTCCTCTGGCAGTCTGAAAGCTTTGCGCACAAGCCGCATGCTAAGCGCCTTTCTTTGCCTTTTGGCAGTGCTCGTGCATTGCCAGCACTAGGCGGGAATGGTCACTATCCCGCAGACACGTTTCGTTGTGCCCGTTGCTAAGCGCTCTGGAGCACTGTTTATGACGAAAGCGGAACACCTCTTGCCGTTCCATTCTCAGAGCTACGGAGTTAAGTAATCTGCGACTCTTGGCGTGAATGCCAGAGGAAAACATTTCCAATGTGTCTGGCAGATTGAAACTGGACCTAGAAAACACCTTTGTCAGGAACTTGCACCTGCACATTACACACACACAGATTTGCATCACATCTAAATGGCCAAGCTCTTCCTTAGGCAAGTTGAAAGCTGCTGTCAGAAGGCTGTGCTCCTTGTCAGATGGAAGCAGCAGCACGCACATAGCAGTTTGGCAAGAACTAAAGAGCTACAGAAGAGCGTGGTCTAGCAAAATGAGGCATGAAAAAGCATTTGCTACATGTGTCCTCTTTGTCGCCTAACAACAGGTAGCAGCATAAACCAGATGCGGGTGAAGTTCTTGCAGGCGACATCGAACGTCAAATGAGCAAGCGGGCTTACCACAGCTGCGGTCCTCTGGCAGTCTGAAAGCTTTGCGCACAAGCCGCATGCTAAGTGCCTTCCTTTGCCTTTTGGCAGTGCCCGTGCATTGCCAGCACTAGGCGGGAATGGTCACTATCCCGCACACCCGTTTCGTTGTGCCCGTTGCTAAGCGCTCTGGTGCTCTGTTTATGACGTAAGCGGAACACCTCTTGCCGTTCCATTCTCAGAGCTCCTCAGTTAAACAATCTGCGACTCTTGGCGTGAATGCCAGAGGAAAACATTACCAATGTGTCTGACAGGGAGAAACTGAACCTAGAGAACACCTTTGTCAGGAGCTTGCACCTGCACCTTACACACACACAGATTTGCAACACATCTAAATGGCCAAGCTCTTTCTTAGGCAAGTTGAAAGCTGCTGTCAGAAGGCTGTGCTCCTTGTCAGATGGAAGCAGCAGTACGCACATAGCAGTTTGGCAAGCACTAAAGAGCCACAGAAGAGCGTGGTCTAGCAAAATGAGGCAGGAAAAAGCATTTGCTACATGTGTCCTCTTTGTCGCCTAACAACAGGTAGGAGCATAAACCAGATGGGGGTGAAGTTCTTGCAGGCGACATCGAACGTCAAATGAGCAAGCGGGCTTACCACAGCTGCGGTCCTCTGGCAGTCTGAAAGCTTTGTGCACAAGCCGCATGCTAAGCGCCTTCCTTTGCCTTTTAGCAGTGCTCATGCATTGTCAGCACTAGGTGGGAATGGTCACTATCCCACAGACATTCGTTTCGTTGTGCCCGTTGCTAAGCGCTCTGGAGCACTTTTTATGACGTAAGCGGAACACCTCTTGCCGTTCCATTCTCAGAGCTCCTCAGTTAAGTAATCTGCGACTCTTGGTGCGAATGCCAGAGGAAAACATTTCCAATGTGTCTGGCAGATTGAAACTGGACCTAGAAAACACCTTTGTCAGGAGCTTGCACCTGCACCTTACACACACACAGATTTGCATCACATCTAAATGGCCAAGCTCTTTCTTAGGCAAGTTGAAAGCTGCTGTCAGAAGGCTGTGCTCCTTGTCAGATGGAAGCAGCAGCACGCACATAGCAGTTTGGCAAGCACTAAAGAGCCACAGAAGAGCGTGGTCTAGCAAAACGGGTCAGGAAAAAGCATTTGCTACATGTGCTCTTGTTGTCGCCTAACAACAGGTAGCAGCATAAACCAGATGCGGGTGAAGTTCTTGCAGGCGACATCGAACGTCAAATGAGCAAGCGGGCTTACCACAGCTGCGGTCCTCTGGCAGTCTGAAAGCTTTGTGCACAAGCCGCATGCTAAGCGCCTTTGTTTGCCTTTTAGCAGTGCTCATGCATTGCCAGCACTAGGCGGGAATGGTCACTATCCCACAGACACGTTTCGTTGTGCCCATTGCCAAGCGCTCTGGAGCACTGTTTATGACGAAAGCGGAACACCTCTTGCCGTTCCATTCTCAGAGCTACGGAGTTAAGTAATCTGCGACTCTTGGCGTGAATGCCAGAGGAAAACATTTCCAATGTGTCTGGCAGATTGAAACTGGACCTAGAAAACACCTTTGTCAGGAGCTTGCACCTGCACCTTACACGCACACAGATTTGCATCACATCTAAATGGCCAAGCTCTTTCTTAGACAAGTTGAAAGCTGCTGTCAGAAGGTTGTGCTCCTTGTCAGATGGAAGCAACAGCACGCACATAGCAGTTTGGCGAGCACTAAAGAGCCACAGAAGAGCGTGGTCTAGCAAAATGAAACAGGAAAAAGCATTTGCTACATGTGCTCTTGTTGTCGCCTACAACAGGTAGCAGCATAAACCAGATGCGGGTGAAGTTCTTGCAGGCGACATCGAACGTCAAATGAGCAAGCGGGCTTACCACAGCTGCGGTCCTCTGGCAGTCTGAAAGCTTTGCGCACAAGCCGCATGCTAAGTGCCTTCCTTTGCCTTTTGGCAGTGCCCGTGCATTGCCAGCACTAGGCGGGAATGGTCACTATCCCGCACACCCGTTTCGTTGTGCCCGTTGCTAAGCGCTCTGGTGCTCTGTTTATGACGTAAGCGGAACACCTCTTGCCGTTCCATTCTCAGAGCTCCTCAGTTAAACAATCTGCGACTCTTGGTGCGAATGCCAGAGGAAAACATTACCAATGTGTCTGACAGGGAGAAACTGAAACCTAGGGAACACCTTTGTCAGGAGCTTGCACCTGCACCTTACACACACAGATTTGCATCACATCTAAATGGCCAAGCTCTTTCTTAAGCAAGTTGAAAGCTGCTGTCAGAAGGCTGTGCTCCTTGTCAGATGGAAGCAGCAGTACGCACATAGCAGTTTGGCAAGCACTAAAGAGCCACAGAAGAGCGTGGTCTAGCAAAATGAGGCAGGAAAAAGCATTTGCTACATGTGTCCTCTTTGTCGCCTAACAACAGGTAGCAGCATAAACCAGATGCGGGTGAAGTTCTTGCAGGCGACATCGAACGTCAAATGAGCAAGCGGGCTTACCACAGCTGCGGTCCTCTGGCAGTCTGAAAGCTTTGTGCACAAGCCGCATGCTAAGCGCCTTCCTTTGCCTTTTAGCAGTGCTCATGCATTGTCAGCACTAGGTGGGAATGGTCACTATCCCACAGACATTCGTTTCGTTGTGCCCGTTGCTAAGCGCTCTGGAGCACTTTTTATGACGTAAGCGGAACACCTCTTGCCGTTCCATTCTCAGAGCTCCTCAGTTAAGTAATCTGCGACTCTTGGTGCGAATGCCAGAGGAAAACATTTCCAATGTGTCTGGCAGATTGAAACTGGACCTAGAAAACACCTTTGTCAGGAGCTTGCACCTGCACCTTACACACACACAGATTTGCATCACATCTAAATGGCCAAGCTCTTTCTTAGGCAAGTTGAAAGCTGCTGTCAGAAGGCTGTGCTCCTTGTCAGATGGAAGCAGCAGTACGTACATAGGGGTTTGGAAAGAACTAAAGAGCCACAGAAGAGCGTGGTCTAGCAAAATGAGGCAGGAAAAAGCATTTGCTACATGTGTCCTCTTTGTCGCCTAACAACAGGTAGCAGCATAAACCAGATGCGGGTGAAGTTCTTGCAGGCGACATCGAACGTCAAATGAGCAAGCGGGCTTACCACAGCTGCGGTCTTCTGGCAGTCTGAAAGCTTTGTGCACAAGCCGCATGCTAAGCGCCTTCCTTTGCCTTTTAGCAGTGCTCGTGCATGGCCAGCACTAGGCGGGAATGGTCACTATCCCACAGACACGTTTCGTTGTGCCCATTGCCAAGCGCTCTGGAGCACTGTTTATGACGTAAGCGGAACACCTCTTGCCGTTCCATTCTCAGAGCTCCTCAGTTAAGTAATCTGCGACTCTTGGTGCGAATGCCAGAGGAAAACATTTCCAATGTGTCTGGCATATAAAAACTGAACCTGGAGAACACCTTTGTCAGGAGCTTGCACCTGCACCTTACACGCACACAGATTTGCATCACATCTAAATGGCCAAGCTCTTTCTTAGACAAGTTGAAAGCTGCTGTCAGAAGGTTGTGCTCCTTGTCAGATGGAAGCAACAGCACGCACATAGCAGTTTGGCAAGCACTAAAGAGCCACAGAAGAGCGTGGTCTAGCAAAATGAAACAGGAAAAAGCATTTGCTACATGTGCTCTTGTTGTCGCCTACAACAGGTAGCAGCATAAACCAGATGCGGGTGAAGTTCTTGCAGGCGACATCTAACGTCAAATGAGCAAGCGGGCTTACCACAGCTGCGGTCCTCTGGCAGTCTGAAAGCTTTGCGCACAAGCCGCATGCTAAGTGCCTTCCTTTGCCTTTTGGCAGTGCCCGTGCATTGCCAGCACTAGGCGGGAATGGTCACGATCCCGCACACCCGTTTCGTTGTGCCCGTTGCTAAGCGCTCTGGTGCTCTGTTTATGACGTAAGCGGAACACCTCTTGCCGTTCCATTCTCAGAGCTCCTCAGTTAAACAATCTGCGACTCTTGGCGTGAATGCCAGAGGAAAACATTACCAATGTGTCTGACAGGGAGAAACTGAACCTAGAGAACACCTTTGTCAGGAGCTTGCACCTGCACCTTACAGACACACAGATTTGCAACACATCTAAATGGCCAAGCTCTTTCTTAGGCAAGTTGAAAGCTGCTGTCAGAAGGCTGTGCTCCTTGTCAGATGGAAGCAGCAGTACGTACATAGGGGTTTGGAAAGAACTAAAGAGCCACAGAAGAGCGTGGTCTAGCAAAACGGGTCAGGAAAAAGCATTTGCTACATGTGCTCTTGTTGTCGCCTAACAACAGGTAGCAGCATAAACCAGATGGGGGTGAAGTTCTTGCAGGCGACATCTAACGTCAAATGAGCAAGCGGGCTTACCACAGCTGCGGTCCTCTGGCAGTCTGAAAGCTTTGCGCACAAGCCGCATGCTAAGCGCCTTTCTTTGCCTTTTGGCAGTGCTCGTGCATTGCCAGCACTAGGCGGGAATGGTCACTATCCCGCAGACACGTTTCGTTGTGCCCGTTGCTAAGCGCTCTGGAGCACTGTTTATGACGAAAGCGGAACACCTCTTGCCGTTCCATTCTCAGAGCTACGGAGTTAAGTAATCTGCGACTCTTGGCGTGAATGCCAGAGGAAAACATTTCCAATGTGTCTGGCAGATTGAAACTGGACCTAGAAAACACCTTTGTCAGGAGCTTGCACCTGCACCTTACACACACACAGATTTGCATCACATCTAAATGGCCAAGCTCTTTCTAAGGCAAGTTGAAAGCTGCTGTCAGAAGGTTGTGCTCCTTGTCAGATGGAAGCAGCAGCACGCACACAGCAGTTTGGCAAGAACCTAAGAGCCACAGAAGAGCGTGGTCTAGCAAAATGAGGCATGAAAAAGCATTTGCTACATGTGTCCTCTTTGTCGCCTAACAACAGGTAGCAGCATAAACCAGATGCGGGTGAAGTTCTTGCAGGCGACATCGAACGTCAAATGAGCAAACGGGCTTACCACAGCTGCGGTCCTCTGGCAGTCTGAAAGCTTTGTGCACAAGCCGCATGCTAAGCGCCTTCCTTTGCCTTTTAGCAGTGCTCATGCATTGCCAGCACTAGGTGGGAATGGTCACTATCCCACAGACATTCGTTTCGTTGTGCCCGTTGCTAAGCGCTCTGGAGCACTGTTTATGACGTAAGCGGAACACCTCTTGCCGTTCCATTCTCAGAGCTACGGAGTTAAGTAATCTGCGACTCTTGGCGTGAATGCCAGAGGAAAACATTTCCAATGTGTCTGGCAGATTGAAACTGGACCTAGAAAACACCTTTGTCAGGAGCTTGCATGTGCACATTACACACACACAGATTTGCAACACATCTAAATGGCCAAGCTCTTCCTTAGGCAAGTTGAAAGCTGCTGTCAGAAGGCTGTGCTCCTTGTCAGATGGAAGCAGCAGCACGCACATAGCAGTTTGGCAAGCACTAAAGAGCCACAGAAGAGCGTGGTCTAGCAAAACGGGTCAGGAAAAAGCATTTGCTACATGTGCTCTTGTTGTCGCCTAACAACAGGTAGCAGCATAAACCAGATGCGGCTGAAGCTCTTGCAGGCGACATCTAACGTCAAATGAGCAAGCGGGCTTACCACAGCTGCGGTCCTCTGGCAGTCTGAAAGCTTTGCGCACAAGCCGCATGCTAAGCGCCTTTCTTTGCCTTTTGGCAGTGCCCGTGCATTGCCAGCACTAGGCGGGAATGGTCACTATCCCACAGACACGTTTCGTTGTGCCCATTGCCAAGCGCTCTGGAGCACTGTTTATGACGTAAGCGGAACACCTCTTGCCGTTCCATTCTCAGAGCTCCTCAGTTAAGTAATCTGCGACTCTTGGTGCGAATGCCAGAGGAAAACATTTCCAATGTGTCTGGCATATAAAAACTGAACCTGGAGAACACCTTTGTCAGGAGCTTGCACCTGCACCTTACACGCACACAGATTTGCATCACATCTAAATGGCCAAGCTCTTTCTTAGACAAGTTGAAAGCTGCTGTCAGAAGGTTGTGCTCCTTGTCAGATGGAAGCAACAGCACGCACATAGCAGTTTGGCGAGCACTAAAGAGCCACAGAAGAGCGTGGTCTAGCAAAATGAAACAGGAAAAAGCATTTGCTACATGTGCTCTTGTTGTCGCCTACAACAGGTAGCAGCATAAACCAGATGCGGGTGAAGTTCTTGCAGGCGACATCGAACGTCAAATGAGCAAGCGGGCTTACCACAGCTGCGGTCCTCTGGCAGTCTGAAAGCTTTGCGCACAAGCCGCATGCTAAGTGCCTTCCTTTGCCTTTTGGCAGTGCCCGTGCATTGCCAGCACTAGGCGGGAATGGTCACGATCCCGCACACCCGTTTCGTTGTGCCCGTTGCTAAGCGCTCTGGTGCTCTGTTTATGACGTAAGCGGAACACCTCTTGCCGTTCCATTCTCAGAGCTCCTCAGTTAAACAATCTGCGACTCTTGGCGTGAATGCCAGAGGAAAACATTACCAATGTGTCTGACAGGGAGAAACTGAACCTAGAGAACACCTTTGTCAGGAGCTTGCACCTGCACCTTACAGACACACAGATTTGCAACACATCTAAATGGCCAAGCTCTTTCTTAGGCAAGTTGAAAGCTGCTGTCAGAAGGCTGTGCTCCTTGTCAGATGGAAGCAGCAGTACGCACATAGCAGTTTGGCAAGCACTAAAGAGCCACAGAAGAGCGTGGTCTAGCAAAATGAGGCAGGAAAAAGCATTTGCTACATGTGTCCTCTTTGTCGCCTAACAACAGGTAGCAGCATAAACCAGATGCGGGTGAAGTTCTTGCAGGCGACATCGAACGTCAAATGAGCAAGCGGGCTTACCACAGCTGCGGTCCTCTGGCAGTCTGAAAGCTTTGTGCACAAGCCGCATGCTAAGCGCCTTCCTTTGCCTTTTAGCAGTGCTCATGCATTGTCAGCACTAGGTGGGAATGGTCACTATCCCACAGACATTCGTTTCGTTGTGCCCGTTGCTAAGCGCTCTGGAGCACTTTTTATGACGTAAGCGGAACACCTCTTGCCGTTCCATTCTCAGAGCTCCTCAGTTAAGTAATCTGCGACTCTTGGTGCGAATGCCAGAGGAAAACATTTCCAATGTGTCTGGCAGATTGAAACTGGACCTAGAAAACACCTTTGTCAGGAGCTTGCACCTGCACCTTCCACACACACAGATTTGCATCACATCTAAATGGCCAAGCTCTTTCTTAGGCAAGTTGAAAGCTGCTGTCAGAAGGCTGTGCTCCTTGTCAGATGGAAGCAGCAGCACGCACATAGCAGTTTGGCAAGCACTAAAGAGCCACAGAAGAGCGTGGTCTAGCAAAACGGGTCAGGAAAAAGCATTTGCTACATGTGCTCTTGTTGTCGCCTAACAACAGGTAGCAGCATAAACCAGATGGGGGTGAAGTTCTTGCAGGCGACATCTAACGTCAAATGAGCAAGCGGGCTTACCACAGCTGCGGTCCTCTGGCAGTCTGAAAGCTTTGCGCACAAGCCGCATGCTAAGCGCCTTTCTTTGCCTTTTGGCAGTGCTCGTGCATTGCCAGCACTAGGCGGGAATGGTCACTATCCCGCAGACACGTTTCGTTGTGCCCGTTGCTAAGCGCTCTGGAGCACTGTTTATGACGAAAGCGGAACACCTCTTGCCGTTCCATTCTCAGAGCTACGGAGTTAAGTAATCTGCGACTCTTGGCGTGAATGCCAGAGGAAAACATTTCCAATATGTCTGGCAGATTGAAACTGGACCTAGAAAACACCTTTGTCAGGAGCTTGCACCTGCACATTACACACACACAGATTTGCAACACATCTAAATGGCCCAGCTCTTTCTTAGGCAAGTTGAAAGCTGCTGTCAGAAGGCTGTGCTCCTTGTCAGATGGAAGCAGCAGCACGCACACAGCAGTTTGGCAAGAACCTAAGAGCCACAGAAGAGCGTGGTCTAGCAAAATGAGGCATGAAAAAGCATTTGCTACATGTGTCCTCTTTGTCGCCTAACAACAGGTAGCAGCATAAACCAGATGCGGGTGAAGTTCTTGCAGGCGACATCTAACGTCAAATGAGCAAGCGGGCTTACCACAGCTGCGGTCCTCTGGCAGTCTGAAAGCTTTGCGCACAAGCCGCATGCTAAGTGCCTTCCTTTGCCTTTTGGCAGTGCCCGTGCATTGCCAGCACTAGGCGGGAATGGTCACTATCCCGCACACCCGTTTCGTTGTGCCCGTTGCTAAGCGCTCTGGTGCTCTGTTTATGACGTAAGCGGAACACCTCTTGCCGTTCCATTCTCAGAGCTCCTCAGTTAAACAATCTGCGACTCTTGGCGTGAATGCCAGAGGAAAACATTACCAATGTGTCTGACAGGGAGAAACTGAACCTAGGGAACACCTTTGTCAGGAGCTTGCACCTGCACCTTACACACACAGATTTGCATCACATCTAAATGGCCAAGCTCTTTCTTAAGCAAGTTGAAAGCTGCTGTCAGAAGGCTGTGCTCCTTGTCAGATGGAAGCAGCAGCACGCACATAGCAGTTTGGCAAGAAATAAAGAGCTACAGAAGAGCGTGGTCTAGCAAAATGAGGCAGGAAAAAGCATTTGCTACATGTGTCCTCTTTGTCGCCTAACAACAGGTAGCAGCATAAACCAGATGCGGGTGAAGTTCTTGCAGGCGACATCTAACGTCAAATGAGCAAACGGGCTTACCACAGCTGCGGTCCTCTGGCAGTCTGAAAGCTTTGTGCACAAGCCGCATGCTAAGCGCCTTCCTTTGCCTTTTAGCAGTGCTCATGCATTGCCAGCACTAGGTGGGAATGGTCACTATCCCACAGACATTCGTTTCGTTGTGCCCGTTGCTAAGCGCTCTGGAGCACTGTTTATGACGTAAGCGGAACACCTCTTGCCGTTCCATTCTCAGAGCTACGGAGTTAAGTAATCTGCGACTCTTGGCGTGAATGCCAGAGGAAAACATTTCCAATGTGTCTGGCAGATTGAAACTGGACCTAGAAAACACCTTTGTCAGGAGCTTGCACCTGCACCTTCCACACACACAGATTTGCATCACATCTGAATGGCCAAGCTATTCCTTAGGCAAGTTGAAAGGTGCTGTCAGAAGGCTGTGCTCCTTGTCAGATGGAAGCAGCAGCACGCACATAGCAGTTTGGCAAGAACTAAAGAGCCACAGAAGACCGTGGTCTAGCAAAATGAGGCAGGAAAAAGCATTTGCTACATGTGTCCTTTTTGTCTCCTAACAACAGGTAGCAGCATAAACGAGATGCGAGTGAAGTTCTTGCAGGCGACATCTAACGTCAAATGAGCAAGCGGGCTTACCACAGCTGCGGTCCTCTGGCAGTCTGAAAGCTTTGCGCACAAGCCGCATGCTAAGCGCCTTTCTTTGCCTTTTGGCAGTGCTCGTGCATTGCCAGCACTAGGCGGGAATGGTCACTATCCCGCAGACACGTTTCGTTGTGCCCGTTGCTAAGCGCTCTGGTGCTCTGTTTATGACGTAAGCGGAACACCTCTTGCCGTTCCATTCTCAGAGCTACGGAGTTAAGTAATCTGCGACTCTTGGCGTGAATGCCAGAGGAAAACATTTCCAATGTGTCTGGCAGATTGAAACTGGACCTAGAAAACACCTTTGTCAGGAGCTTGCATGTGCACATTACACACACACAGATTTGCAACACATCTAAATGGCCAAGCTCTTCCTTAGGCAAGTTGAAAGCTGCTGTCAGAAGGCTGTGCTCCTTGTCAGATGGAAGCAGCAGCACGCACATAGCAGTTTGGCAAGCACTAAAGAGCCACAGAAGAGCGTGGTCTAGCAAAACGGGTCAGGAAAAAGCATTTGCTACATGTGCTCTTGTTGTCGCCTAACAACAGGTAGCAGCATAAACCAGATGCGGGTGAAGTTCTTGCAGGCGACATCTAACGTCAAATGAGCAAGCGGGCTTACCACAGCTGCGGTCCTCTGGCAGTCTGAAAGCTTTGCGCACAAGCCGCATGCTAAGTGCCTTCCTTTGCCTTTTGGCAGTGCCCGTGCATTGCCAGCACTAGGCGGGAATGGTCACTATCCCGCACACCCGTTTCGTTGTGCCCGTTGCTAAGCGCTCTGGTGCTCTGTTTATGACGTAAGCGGAACACCTCTTGCCGTTCCATTCTCAGAGCTCCTCAGTTAAACAATCTGCGACTCTTGGCGTGAATGCCAGAGGAAAACATTACCAATGTGTCTGACAGGGAGAAACTGGACCTAGAAAACACCTTTGTCAGGAGCTTGCACCTGCACCTTACAGACACACAGATTTGCAACACATCTAAATGGCCAAGCTCTTTCTTAGGCAAGTTGAAAGCTGCTGTCAGAAGGCTGTGCTCCTTGTCAGATGGAAGCAGCAGTACGCACATAGCAGTTTGGCAAGCACTAAAGAGCCACAGAAGAGCGTGGTCTAGCAAAATGAGGCAGGAAAAAGCATTTGCTACATGTGTCCTCTTTGTCGCCTAACAACAGGTAGCAGCATAAACCAGATGCGGGTGAAGTTCTTGCAGGCGACATCGAACGTCAAATGAGCAAGCGGGCTTACCACAGCTGCGGTCCTCTGGCAGTCTGAAAGCTTTGTGCACAAGCCGCATGCTAAGCGCCTTCCTTTGCCTTTTAGCAGTGCTCATGCATTGTCAGCACTAGGTGGGAATGGTCACTATCCCACAGACATTCGTTTCGTTGTGCCCGTTGCTAAGCGCTCTGGAGCACTTTTTATGACGTAAGCGGAACACCTCTTGCCGTTCCATTCTCAGAGCTCCTCAGTTAAGTAATCTGCGACTCTTGGTGCGAATGCCAGAGGAAAACATTTCCAATGTGTCTGGCAGATTGAAACTGGACCTAGAAAACACCTTTGTCAGGAGCTTGCACCTGCACCTTACACACACACAGATTTGCATCACATCTAAATGGCCAAGCTCTTTCTTAGGCAAGTTGAAAGCTGCTGTCAGAAGGCTGTGCTCCTTGTCAGATGGAAGCAGCAGCACGCACATAGCAGTTTGGCAAGCACTAAAGAGCCACAGAAGAGCGTGGTCTAGCAAAACGGGTCAGGAAAAAGCATTTGCTACATGTGCTCTTGTTGTCGCCTAACAACAGGTAGCAGCATAAACCAGATGGGGGTGAAGTTCTTGCAGGCGACATCGAACGTCAAATGAGCAAGCGGGCTTACCACAGCTGCGGTCCTCTGGCAGTCTGAAAGCTTTGCGCACAAGCCGCATGCTAAGCGCCTTTCTTTGCCTTTTGGCAGTGCTCGTGCATTGCCAGCACTAGGCGGGAATGGTCACTATCCCGCAGACACGTTTCGTTGTGCCCGTTGCTAAGCGCTCTGGAGCACTGTTTATGACGAAAGCGGAACACCTCTTGCCGTTCCATTCTCAGAGCTACGGAGTTAAGTAATCTGCGACTCTTGGCGTGAATGCCAGAGGAAAACATTTCCAATGTGTCTGGCAGATTGAAACTGGACCTAGAAAACACCTTTGTCAGGAACTTGCACCTGCACATTACACACACACAGATTTGCAACACATCTAAATGGCCCAGCTCTTTCTTAGGCAAGTTGAAAGCTGCTGTCAGAAGGCTGTGCTCCTTGTCAGATGGAAGCAGCAGCAGGCACACAGCAGTTTGGCAAGAACCTAAGAGCCACAGAAGAGCGTGGTCTAGCAAAATGAGGCATGAAAAAGCATTTGCTACATGTGTCCTCTTTGTCGCCTTACAACAGGTAGCAGCATAAACCAGATGCGGCTGAAGCTCTTGCAGGCGACATCTAACGTCAAATGAGCAAGCGGGCTTACCACAGCTGCGGTCCTCTGGCAGTCTGAAAGCTTTGCGCACAAGCCGCATGCTAAGTGCCTTTCTTTGCCTTTTGGCAGTGCCCGTGCATTGCCAGCACTAGGCGGGAATGGTCACTATCCCGCACACCCGTTTCGTTGTGCCCGTTGCTAAGCGCTCTGGTGCTCTGTTTATGACGTAAGCGGAACACCTCTTGCCGTTCCATTCTCAGAGCTCCTCAGTTAAACAATCTGCGACTCTTGGCGTGAATGCCAGAGGAAAACATTACCAATGTGTCTGACAGGGAGAAACTGAACCTAGAGAACACCTTTGTCAGGAGCTTGCACCTGCACCTTACAGACACACAGATTTGCAACACATCTAAATGGCCAAGCTCTTTCTTAGGCAAGTTGAAAGCTGCTGTCAGAAGGCTGTGCTCCTTGTCAGATGGAAGCAGCAGTACGTACATAGGGGTTTGGAAAGAACTAAAGAGCCACAGAAGAGCGTGGTCTAGCAAAATGAGGCAGGAAAAAGCATTTGCTACATGTGTCCTCTTTCTCGCCTAACAACAGGTAGCAGCATAAACCAGATGCGGGTGAAGTTCTTGCAGGCGACATCGAACGTCAAATGAGCAAGCGGGCTTACCACAGCTGCGGTCCTCTGGCAGTCTGAAAGCTTTGTGCACAAGCCGCATGCTAAGCGCCTTCCTTTGCCTTTTAGCAGTGCTCATGCATTGTCAGCACTAGGTGGGAATGGTCACTATCCTACAGACACGTTTCGTTGTGCCCATTGCCAAGCGCTCTGGAGCACTGTTTATGACGTAAGCGGAACACCTCTTGCCGTTCCATTCTCAGAGCTCCTCAGTTAAATAATCTGCGACTCTTGGTGCGAATGCCAGAGGAAAACATTTCCAATGTGTCTGGCATATAAAAACTGAACCTGGAGAACACCTTTGTCAGGAGCTTGCACCTGCACCTTACACGCACACAGATTTGCATCACATCTAAATGGCCAAGCTCTTTCTTAGACAAGTTGAAAGCTGCTGTCAGAAGGTTGTGCTCCTTGTCAGATGGAAGCAACAGCACGCACATAGCAGTTTGGCGAGCACTAAAGAGCCACAGAAGAGCGTGGTCTAGCAAAATGAAACAGGAAAAAGCATTTGCTACATGTGCTCTTGTTGTCGCCTACAACAGGTAGCAGCATAAACCAGATGGGGGTGAAGTTCTTGCAGGCGACATCGAACGTCAAATGAGCAAGCGGGCTTACCACAGCTGCGGTCCTCTGGCAGTCTGAAAGCTTTGCGCACAAGCCGCATGCTAAGTGCCTTCCTTTGCCTTTTGGCAGTGCCCGTGCATTGCCAGCACTAGGCGGGAATGGTCACGATCCCGCACACCCGTTTCGTTGTGCCCGTTGCTAAGCGCTCTGGTGCTCTGTTTATGACGTAAGCGGAACACCTCTTGCCGTTCCATTCTCAGAGCTACGGAGTTAAGTAATCTGCGACTCTTGGCGTGAATGCCAGAGGAAAACATTTCCAATGTGTCTGGCAGATTGAAACTGGACCTAGAAAACACCTTTGTCAGGAGCTTGCATGTGCACCTTACAGACACACAGATTTGCAACACATCTAAATGGCCAAGCTCTTCCTTAGGCAAGTTGAAAGCTGCTGTCAGAAGGCTGTGCTCCTTGTCAGATGGAAGCAGCAGCACGCACATAGCAGTTTGGCAAGCACTAAAGAGCCACAGAAGAGCGTGGTCTAGCAAAATGAGGCAGGAAAAAGCATTTGCTACATGTGTCCTCTTTGTCGCCTAACAACAGGTAGCAGCATAAACCAGATGCGGGTGAAGTTCTTGCAGGCGACATCTAACGTCAAATGAGCAAGCGGGCTTACCACAGCTGCGGTCCTCTGGCAGTCTGAAAGCTTTGTGCACAAGCCGCATGCTAAGCGCCTTCCTTTGCCTTTTAGCAGTGCTCATGCATTGTCAGCACTAGGTGGGAATGGTCACTATCCCACAGACATTCGTTTCGTTGTGCCCGTTGCTAAGCGCTCTGGAGCACTTTTTATGACGTAAGCGGAACACCTCTTGCCGTTCCATTCTCAGAGCTCCTCAGTTAAGTAATCTGCGACTCTTGGTGCGAATGCCAGAGGAAAACATTTCCAATGTGTCTGGCAGATTGAAACTGGACCTAGAAAACACCTTTGTCAGGAGCTTGCACCTGCACCTTCCACACACACAGATTTGCATCACATCTAAATGGCCAAGCTCTTCCTTAGGCAAGTTGAAAGCTGCTGTCAGAAGGCTGTGCTCCTTGTCAGATGGAAGCAGCAGTACGTACATAGGGGTTTGGAAAGAACTAAAGAGCCACAGAAGACCGTGGTCTAGCAAAATGAGGCAGGAAAAAGCATTTGCTACATGTGTCCTCTTTGTCGCCTAACAACAGGTAGCAGCATAAACGAGATGCGAGTGAAGTTCTTGCAGGCGACATCTAACGTCAAATGAGCAAGCGGGCTTACCACAGCTGCGGTCCTCTGGCAGGCTGAAAGCTTTGCGCACAAGCCGCATGCTAAGCGCCTTTCTTTGCCTTTTGGCAGTGCTCGTGCATTGCCAGCACTAGGCGGGAATGGTCACTATCCCGCAGACACGTTTCGTTGTGCCCGTTGCTAAGCGCTCTGGAGCACTGTTTATGACGTAAGCGGAACACCTCTTGCCGTTCCATTCTCAGAGCTACGGAGTTAAGTAATCTGCGACTCTTGGCGTGAATGCCAGAGGAAAACATTTCCAATGTGTCTGGCAGATTGAAACTGGACCTAGAAAACACCTTTGTCAGGAGCTTGCATGTGCACATTACACACACACAGATTTGCAACACATCTAAATGGCCAAGCTCTTCCTTAGGCAAGTTGAAAGCTGCTGTCAGAAGGCTGTGCTCCTTGTCAGATGGAAGCAGCAGCACGCACATAGCAGTTTGGCAAGCACTAAAGAGCCACAGAAGACCGTGGTCTAGCAAAACGGGTCAGGAAAAAGCATTTGCTACATGTGCTCTTGTTGTCGCCTAACAACAGGTAGCAGCATAAACCAGATGCGGGTGAAGTTCTTGCAGGCGACATCTAACGTCAAATGAGCAAGCGGGCTTACCACAGCTGCGGTCCTCTGGCAGTCTGAAAGCTTTGCGCACAAGCCGCATGCTAAGCGCCTTTCTTTGCCTTTTGGCAGTGCTCGTGCATTGCCAGCACTAGGCGGGAATGGTCACTATCCCACAGACACGTTTCGTTGTGCCCATTGCCAAGCGCTCTGGAGCACTGTTTATGACGTAAGCGGAACACCTCTTGCCGTTCCATTCTCAGAGCTCCTCAGTTAAGTAATCTGCGACTCTTGGTGCGAATGCCAGAGGAAAACATTTCCAATGTGTCTGGCATATAAAAACTGAACCTGGAGAACACCTTTGTCAGGAGCTTGCACCTGCACCTTACACGCACACAGATTTGCATCACATCTAAATGGCCAAGCTCTTTCTTAGGCAAGTTGAAAGCTGCTGTCAGAAGGTTGTGCTCCTTGTCAGATGGAAGCAACAGCACGCACATAGCAGTTTGGCGAGCACTAAAGAGCCACAGAAGAGCGTGGTCTAGCAAAATGAAACAGGAAAAAGCATTTGCTACATGTGCTCTTGTTGTCGCCTACAACAGGTAGCAGCATAAACCAGATGGGGGTGAAGTTCTTGCAGGCGACATCGAACGTCAAATGAGCAAGCGGGCTTACCACAGCTGCGGTCCTCTGGCAGTCTGAAAGCTTTGCGCACAAGCCGCATGCTAAGTGCCTTCCTTTGCCTTTTGGCAGTGCCCGTGCATTGCCAGCACTAGGCGGGAATGGTCACGATCCCGCACACCCGTTTCGTTGTGCCCGTTGCTAAGCGCTCTGGTGCTCTGTTTATGACGTAAGCGGAACACCTCTTGCCGTTCCATTCTCAGAGCTCCTCAGTTAAACAATCTGCGACTCTTGGCGTGAATGCCAGAGGAAAACATTACCAATGTGTCTGACAGGGAGAAACTGAACCTAGAGAACACCTTTGTCAGGAGCTTGCACCTGCACCTTACAGACACATAGATTTGCAACACATCTAAATGGCCAAGCTCTTTCTTAGGCAAGTTGAAAGCTGCTGTCAGAAGGCTGTGCTCCTTGTCAGATGGAAGCAGCAGTACGTACATAGGGGTTTGGAAAGAACTAAAGAGCCACAGAAGACCGTGGTCTAGCAAAATGAGGCAGGAAAAAGCATTTGCTACATGTGTCCTCTTTGTCGCCTAACAACAGGTAGCAGCATAAACCAGATGCGGGTGAAGTTCTTGCAGGCGACATCGAACGTCAAATGAGCAAACGGGCTTACCACAGCTGCGGTCCTCTGGCAGTCTGAAAGCTTTGTGCACAAGCCGCATGCTAAGCGCCTTCCTTTGCCTTTTAGCAGTGCTCATGCATTGTCAGCACTAGGTGGGAATGGTCACTATCCCACAGACATTCGTTTCGTTGTGCCCGTTGCTAAGCGCTCTGGAGCACTTTTTATGACGTAAGCGGAACACCTCTTGCCGTTCCATTCTCAGAGCTCCTCAGTTAAGTAATCTGCGACTCTTGGTGCGAATGCCAGAGGAAAACATTTCCAATGTGTCTGGCAGATTGAAACTGGACCTAGAAAACACCTTTGTCAGGAGCTTGCACCTGCACCTTACACACACACAGATTTGCATCACATCTAAATGGCCAGGCTCTTTCTTAGGCAAGTTGAAAGCTGCTGTCAGAAGGCTGTGCTCCTTGTCAGATGGAAGCAGCAGCACGCACATAGCAGTTTGGCAAGCACTAAAGAGCCACAGAAGAGCGTGGTCTAGCAAAACGGGTCAGGAAAAAGCATTTGCTACATGTGCTCTTGTTGTCGCCTAACAACAGGTAGCAACATAAACCAGATGGGGGTGAAGTTCTTGCCGGCGACATCTAACGTCAAATGAGCAAGCGGGCTTACCACAGCTGCGGTCCTCTGGCAGTCTGAAAGCTTTGCGCACAAGCCGCATGCTAAGCGCCTTTCTTTGCCTTTTGGCAGTGCTCGTGCATTGCCAGCACTAGGCGGGAATGGTCACTATCCCGCAGACACGTTTCGTTGTGCCCGTTGCTAAGCGCTCTGGAGCACTGTTTATGACGTAAGCGGAACACCTCTTGCCGTTCCATTCTCAGAGCTACGGAGTTAAGTAATCTGCGACTCTTGGCGTGAATGCCAGAGGAAAACATTTCCAATGTGTCTGGCAGATTGAAACTGGACCTAGAAAACACCTTTGTCAGGAGCTTGCATGTGCACATTACACACACACAGATTTGCAACACATCTAAATGGCCAAGCTCTTCCTTAGGCAAGTTGAAAGCTGCTGTCAGAAGGCTGTGCTCCTTGTCAGATGGAAGCAGCAGCACGCACATAGCAGTTTGGCAAGAACTAAAGAGCTACAGAAGAGCGTGGTCTAGCAAAATGAGGCAGGAAAAAGCATTTGCTACATGTGTCCTCTTTGTCGCCTAACAACAGGTAGCAGCATAAACCAGATGCGGGTGAAGTTCTTGCAGGCGACATCGAACGTCAAATGAGCAAACGGGCTTACCACAGCTGCGGTCCTCTGGCAGTCTGAAAGCTCTGCGCACAAGCCGCATGCTAAGCGCCTTCCTTTGCCTTTTGGCAGTGCTCGTGCATGGCCAGCACTAGGCGGGAATGGTCACTATCCCACAGACACGTTTCGTTGTGCCCATTGCCAAGCGCTCTGGAGCACTGTTTATGACGTAAGCGGAACACCTCTTGCCGTTCCATTCTCAGAGCTCCTCAGTTAAGTAATCTGCGACTCTTGGTGCGAATGCCAGAGGAAAACATTTCCAATGTGTCTGGCATATAAAAACTGAACCTGGAGAACACCTTTGTCAGGAGCTTGCACCTGCACCTTACACGCACACAGATTTGCATCACATCTAAATGGCCAAGCTCTTTCTTAGGCAAGTTGAAAGCTGCTGTCAGAAGGTTGTGCTCCTTGTCAGATGGAAGCAACAGCACGCACATAGCAGTTTGGCGAGCACTAAAGAGCCACAGAAGAGCGTGGTCTAGCAAAATGAAACAGGAAAAAGCATTTGCTACATGTGCTCTTGTTGTCGCCTACAACAGGTAGCAGCATAAACCAGATGGGGGTGAAGTTCTTGCAGGCGACATCGAACGTCAAATGAGCAAGCGGGCTTACCACAGCTGCGGTCCTCTGGCAGTCTGAAAGCTTTGCGCACAAGCCGCATGCTAAGTGCCTTCCTTTGCCTTTTGGCAGTGCCCGTGCATTGCCAGCACTAGGCGGGAATGGTCACGATCCCGCACACCCGTTTCGTTGTGCCCGTTGCTAAGCGCTCTGGTGCTCTGTTTATGACGTAAGCGGAACACCTCTTGCCGTTCCATTCTCAGAGCTCCTCAGTTAAACAATCTGCGACTCTTGGCGTGAATGCCAGAGGAAAACATTACCAATGTGTCTGACAGGGAGAAACTGAACCTAGAGAACACCTTTGTCAGGAGCTTGCACCTGCACCTTACAGACACACAGATTTGCAACACATCTAAATGGCCAAGCTCTTTCTTAGGCAAGTTGAAAGCTGCTGTCAGAAGGCTGTGCTCCTTGTCAGATGGAAGCAGCAGTACGTACATAGGGGTTTGGAAAGAACTAAAGAGCCACAGAAGACCGTGGTCTAGCAAAATGAGGCAGGAAAAAGCATTTGCTACATGTGTCCTCTTTGTCGCCTAACAACAGGTAGCAGCATAAACCAGATGCGGGTGAAGTTCTTGCAGGCGACATCGAACGTCAAATGAGCAAACGGGCTTACCACAGCTGCGGTCCTCTGGCAGTCTGAAAGCTTTGTGCACAAGCCGCATGCTAAGCGCCTTCCTTTGCCTTTTAGCAGTGCTCATGCATTGTCAGCACTAGGTGGGAATGGTCACTATCCCACAGACATTCGTTTCGTTGTGCCCGTTGCTAAGCGCTCTGGAGCACTTTTTATGACGTAAGCGGAACACCTCTTGCCGTTCCATTCTCAGAGCTCCTCAGTTAAGTAATCTGCGACTCTTGGTGCGAATGCCAGAGGAAAACATTTCCAATGTGTCTGGCAGATTGAAACTGGACCTAGAAAACACCTTTGTCAGGAGCTTGCACCTGCACCTTCCACACACACAGATTTGCATCACATCTAAATGGCCAAGCTCTTTCTTAGGCAAGTTGAAAGCTGCTGTCAGAAGGCTGTGCTCCTTGTCAGATGGAAGCAGCAGCACGCACATAGCAGTTTGGCAAGCACTAAAGAGCCACAGAAGAGCGTGGTCTAGCAAAACGGGTCAGGAAAAAGCATTTGCTACATGTGCTCTTGTTGTCGCCTAACAACAGGGAGCAACATAAACCAGATGGGGGTGAAGTTCTTGCCGGCGACATCTAACGTCAAATGAGCAAGCGGGCTTACCACAGCTGCGGTCCTCTGGCAGTCTGAAAGCTTTGCGCACAAGCCGCATGCTAAGCGCCTTTCTTTGCCTTTTGGCAGTGCTCGTGCATTGCCAGCACTAGGCGGGAATGGTCACTATCCCGCAGACACGTTTCGTTGTGCCCGTTGCTAAGCGCTCTGGTGCTCTGTTTATGACGTAAGCGGAACACCTCTTGCCGTTCCATTCTCAGAGCTACGGAGTTAAGTAATCTGCGACTCTTGGCGTGAATGCCAGAGGAAAACATTTCCAATGTGTCTGGCAGATTGAAACTGGACCTAGAAAACACCTTTGTCAGGAGCTTGCATGTGCACATTACACACACACAGATTTGCAACACATCTAAATGGCCAAGCTCTTCCTTAGGCAAGTTGAAAGCTGCTGTCAGAAGGCTGTGCTCCTTGTCAGATGGAAGCAGCAGCACGCACATAGCAGTTTGGCAAGCACTAAAGAGCCACAGAAGAGCGTGGTCTAGCAAAACGGGTCAGGAAAAAGCATTTGCTACATGTGCTCTTGTTGTCGCCTAACAACAGGTAGCAGCATAAACCAGATGCGGGTGAAGTTCTTGCAGGCGACATCTAACGTCAAATGAGCAAGCGGGCTTACCACAGCTGCGGTCCTCTGGCAGTCTGAAAGCTTTGCGCACAAGCCGCATGCTAAGTGCCTTCCTTTGCCTTTTGGCAGTGCCCGTGCATTGCCAGCACTAGGCGGGAATGGTCACTATCCCGCACACCCGTTTCGTTGTGCCCGTTGCTAAGCGCTCTGGTGCTCTGTTTATGACGTAAGCGGAACACCTCTTGCCGTTCCATTCTCAGAGCTCCTCAGTTAAACAATCTGCGACTCTTGGCGTGAATGCCAGAGGAAAACATTACCAATGTGTCTGACAGGGAGAAACTGGACCTAGAAAACACCTTTGTCAGGAGCTTGCACCTGCACCTTACAGACACACAGATTTGCAACACATCTAAATGGCCAAGCTCTTTCTTAGGCAAGTTGAAAGCTGCTGTCAGAAGGCTGTGCTCCTTGTCAGATGGAAGCAGCAGTACGCACATAGCAGTTTGGCAAGCACTAAAGAGCCACAGAAGAGCGTGGTCTAGCAAAATGAGGCAGGAAAAAGCATTTGCTACATGTGTCCTCTTTGTCGCCTAACAACAGGTAGCAGCATAAACCAGATGCGGGTGAAGTTCTTGCAGGCGACATCGAACGTCAAATGAGCAAGCGGGCTTACCACAGCTGCGGTCCTCTGGCAGTCTGAAAGCTTTGTGCACAAGCCGCATGCTAAGCGCCTTCCTTTGCCTTTTAGCAGTGCTCATGCATTGTCAGCACTAGGTGGGAATGGTCACTATCCCACAGACATTCGTTTCGTTGTGCCCGTTGCTAAGCGCTCTGGAGCACTTTTTATGACGTAAGCGGAACACCTCTTGCCGTTCCATTCTCAGAGCTCCTCAGTTAAGTAATCTGCGACTCTTGGTGCGAATGCCAGAGGAAAACATTTCCAATGTGTCTGGCAGATTGAAACTGGACCTAGAAAACACCTTTGTCAGGAGCTTGCACCTGCACCTTACACACACACAGATTTGCATCACATCTAAATGGCCAAGCTCTTTCTTAGGCAAGTTGAAAGCTGCTGTCAGAAGGCTGTGCTCCTTGTCAGATGGAAGCAGCAGCACGCACATAGCAGTTTGGCAAGCACTAAAGAGCCACAGAAGAGCGTGGTCTAGCAAAACGGGTCAGGAAAAAGCATTTGCTACATGTGCTCTTGTTGTCGCCTAACAACAGGTAGCAGCATAAACCAGATGGGGGTGAAGTTCTTGCAGGCGACATCGAACGTCAAATGAGCAAGCGGGCTTACCACAGCTGCGGTCCTCTGGCAGTCTGAAAGCTTTGCGCACAAGCCGCATGCTAAGCGCCTTTCTTTGCCTTTTGGCAGTGCTCGTGCATTGCCAGCACTAGGCGGGAATGGTCACTATCCCGCAGACACGTTTCGTTGTGCCCGTTGCTAAGCGCTCTGGAGCACTGTTTATGACGAAAGCGGAACACCTCTTGCCGTTCCATTCTCAGAGCTACGGAGTTAAGTAATCTGCGACTCTTGGCGTGAATGCCAGAGGAAAACATTTCCAATGTGTCTGGCAGATTGAAACTGGACCTAGAAAACACCTTTGTCAGGAACTTGCACCTGCACATTACACACACACAGATTTGCAACACATCTAAATGGCCCAGCTCTTTCTTAGGCAAGTTGAAAGCTGCTGTCAGAAGGCTGTGCTCCTTGTCAGATGGAAGCAGCAGCAGGCACACAGCAGTTTGGCAAGAACCTAAGAGCCACAGAAGAGCGTGGTCTAGCAAAATGAGGCATGAAAAAGCATTTGCTACATGTGTCCTCTTTGTCGCCTTACAACAGGTAGCAGCATAAACCAGATGCGGCTGAAGCTCTTGCAGGCGACATCTAACGTCAAATGAGCAAGCGGGCTTACCACAGCTGCGGTCCTCTGGCAGTCTGAAAGCTTTGCGCACAAGCCGCATGCTAAGTGCCTTTCTTTGCCTTTTGGCAGTGCCCGTGCATTGCCAGCACTAGGCGGGAATGGTCACTATCCCGCACACCCGTTTCGTTGTGCCCGTTGCTAAGCGCTCTGGTGCTCTGTTTATGACGTAAGCGGAACACCTCTTGCCGTTCCATTCTCAGAGCTCCTCAGTTAAACAATCTGCGACTCTTGGCGTGAATGCCAGAGGAAAACATTACCAATGTGTCTGACAGGGAGAAACTGAACCTAGAGAACACCTTTGTCAGGAGCTTGCACCTGCACCTTACAGACACACAGATTTGCAACACATCTAAATGGCCAAGCTCTTTCTTAGGCAAGTTGAAAGCTGCTGTCAGAAGGCTGTGCTCCTTGTCAGATGGAAGCAGCAGTACGTACATAGGGGTTTGGAAAGAACTAAAGAGCCACAGAAGAGCGTGGTCTAGCAAAATGAGGCAGGAAAAAGCATTTGCTACATGTGTCCTCTTTCTCGCCTAACAACAGGTAGCAGCATAAACCAGATGCGGGTGAAGTTCTTGCAGGCGACATCGAACGTCAAATGAGCAAGCGGGCTTACCACAGCTGCGGTCCTCTGGCAGTCTGAAAGCTTTGTGCACAAGCCGCATGCTAAGCGCCTTCCTTTGCCTTTTAGCAGTGCTCATGCATTGTCAGCACTAGGTGGGAATGGTCACTATCCTACAGACACGTTTCGTTGTGCCCATTGCCAAGCGCTCTGGAGCACTGTTTATGACGTAAGCGGAACACCTCTTGCCGTTCCATTCTCAGAGCTCCTCAGTTAAATAATCTGCGACTCTTGGTGCGAATGCCAGAGGAAAACATTTCCAATGTGTCTGGCATATAAAAACTGAACCTGGAGAACACCTTTGTCAGGAGCTTGCACCTGCACCTTACACGCACACAGATTTGCATCACATCTAAATGGCCAAGCTCTTTCTTAGACAAGTTGAAAGCTGCTGTCAGAAGGTTGTGCTCCTTGTCAGATGGAAGCAACAGCACGCACATAGCAGTTTGGCGAGCACTAAAGAGCCACAGAAGAGCGTGGTCTAGCAAAATGAAACAGGAAAAAGCATTTGCTACATGTGCTCTTGTTGTCGCCTACAACAGGTAGCAGCATAAACCAGATGGGGGTGAAGTTCTTGCAGGCGACATCGAACGTCAAATGAGCAAGCGGGCTTACCACAGCTGCGGTCCTCTGGCAGTCTGAAAGCTTTGCGCACAAGCCGCATGCTAAGTGCCTTCCTTTGCCTTTTGGCAGTGCCCGTGCATTGCCAGCACTAGGCGGGAATGGTCACGATCCCGCACACCCGTTTCGTTGTGCCCGTTGCTAAGCGCTCTGGTGCTCTGTTTATGACGTAAGCGGAACACCTCTTGCCGTTCCATTCTCAGAGCTACGGAGTTAAGTAATCTGCGACTCTTGGCGTGAATGCCAGAGGAAAACATTTCCAATGTGTCTGGCAGATTGAAACTGGACCTAGAAAACACCTTTGTCAGGAGCTTGCATGTGCACCTTACAGACACACAGATTTGCAACACATCTAAATGGCCAAGCTCTTCCTTAGGCAAGTTGAAAGCTGCTGTCAGAAGGCTGTGCTCCTTGTCAGATGGAAGCAGCAGCACGCACATAGCAGTTTGGCAAGCACTAAAGAGCCACAGAAGAGCGTGGTCTAGCAAAATGAGGCAGGAAAAAGCATTTGCTACATGTGTCCTCTTTGTCGCCTAACAACAGGTAGCAGCATAAACCAGATGTGGGTGAAGTTCTTGCAGGCGACATCTAACGTCAAATGAGCAAGCGGGCTTACCACAGCTGCGGTCCTCTGGCAGTCTGAAAGCTTTGTGCACAAGCCGCATGCTAAGCGCCTTCCTTTGCCTTTTAGCAGTGCTCATGCATTGTCAGCACTAGGTGGGAATGGTCACTATCCCACAGACATTCGTTTCGTTGTGCCCGTTGCTAAGCGCTCTGGAGCACTTTTTATGATGTAAGCGGAACACCTCTTGCCGTTCCATTCTCAGAGCTCCTCAGTTAAGTAATCTGCGACTCTTGGTGCGAATGCCAGAGGAAAACATTTCCAATGTGTCTGGCAGATTGAAACTGGACCTAGAAAACACCTTTGTCAGGAGCTTGCACCTGCACCTTCCACACACACAGATTTGCATCACATCTAAATGGCCAAGCTCTTCCTTAGGCAAGTTGAAAGCTGCTGTCAGAAGGCTGTGCTCCTTGTCAGATGGAAGCAGCAGTACGTACATAGGGGTTTGGAAAGAACTAAAGAGCCACAGAAGACCGTGGTCTAGCAAAATGAGGCAGGAAAAAGCATTTGCTACATGTGTCCTCTTTGTCGCCTAACAACAGGTAGCAGCATAAACGAGATGCGAGTGAAGTTCTTGCAGGCGACATCTAACGTCAAATGAGCAAGCGGGCTTACCACAGCTGCGGTCCTCTGGCAGTCTGAAAGCTTTGCGCACAAGCCGCATGCTAAGCGCCTTTCTTTGCCTTTTGGCAGTGCTCGTGCATTGCCAGCACTAGGCGGGAATGGTCACTATCCCGCAGACACGTTTCGTTGTGCCCGTTGCTAAGCGCTCTGGAGCACTGTTTATGACGTAAGCGGAACACCTCTTGCCGTTCCATTCTCAGAGCTACGGAGTTAAGTAATCTGCGACTCTTGGCGTGAATGCCAGAGGAAAACATTTCCAATGTGTCTGGCAGATTGAAACTGGACCTAGAAAACACCTTTGTCAGGAGCTTGCATGTGCACATTACACACACACAGATTTGCAACACATCTAAATGGCCAAGCTCTTCCTTAGGCAAGTTGAAAGCTGCTGTCAGAAGGCTGTGCTCCTTGTCAGATGGAAGCAGCAGCACGCACATAGCAGTTTGGCAAGCACTAAAGAGCCACAGAAGACCGTGGTCTAGCAAAACGGGTCAGGAAAAAGCATTTGCTACATGTGCTCTTGTTGTCGCCTAACAACAGGTAGCAGCATAAACCAGATGCGGGTGAAGTTCTTGCAGGCGACATCTAACGTCAAATGAGCAAGCGGGCTTACCACAGCTGCGGTCCTCTGGCAGTCTGAAAGCTTTGCGCACAAGCCGCATGCTAAGCGCCTTTCTTTGCCTTTTGGCAGTGCTCGTGCATTGCCAGCACTAGGCGGGAATGGTCACTATCCCACAGACACGTTTCGTTGTGCCCATTGCCAAGCGCTCTGGAGCACTGTTTATGACGTAAGCGGAACACCTCTTGCCGTTCCATTCTCAGAGCTCCTCAGTTAAGTAATCTGCGACTCTTGGTGCGAATGCCAGAGGAAAACATTTCCAATGTGTCTGGCATATAAAAACTGAACCTGGAGAACACCTTTGTCAGGAGCTTGCACCTGCACCTTACACGCACACAGATTTGCATCACATCTAAATGGCCAAGCTCTTTCTTAGGCAAGTTGAAAGCTGCTGTCAGAAGGTTGTGCTCCTTGTCAGATGGAAGCAACAGCACGCACATAGCAGTTTGGCGAGCACTAAAGAGCCACAGAAGAGCGTGGTCTAGCAAAATGAAACAGGAAAAAGCATTTGCTACATGTGCTCTTGTTGTCGCCTACAACAGGTAGCAGCATAAACCAGATGGGGGTGAAGTTCTTGCAGGCGACATCGAACGTCAAATGAGCAAGCGGGCTTACCACAGCTGCGGTCCTCTGGCAGTCTGAAAGCTTTGCGCACAAGCCGCATGCTAAGTGCCTTCCTTTGCCTTTTGGCAGTGCCCGTGCATTGCCAGCACTAGGCGGGAATGGTCACGATCCCGCACACCCGTTTCGTTGTGCCCGTTGCTAAGCGCTCTGGTGCTCTGTTTATGACGTAAGCGGAACACCTCTTGCCGTTCCATTCTCAGAGCTCCTCAGTTAAACAATCTGCGACTCTTGGCGTGAATGCCAGAGGAAAACATTACCAATGTGTCTGACAGGGAGAAACTGAACCTAGAGAACACCTTTGTCAGGAGCTTGCACCTGCACCTTACAGACACATAGATTTGCAACACATCTAAATGGCCAAGCTCTTTCTTAGGCAAGTTGAAAGCTGCTGTCAGAAGGCTGTGCTCCTTGTCAGATGGAAGCAGCAGTACGTACATAGGGGTTTGGAAAGAACTAAAGAGCCACAGAAGACCGTGGTCTAGCAAAATGAGGCAGGAAAAAGCATTTGCTACATGTGTCCTCTTTGTCGCCTAACAACAGGTAGCAGCATAAACCAGATGCGGGTGAAGTTCTTGCAGGCGACATCGAACGTCAAATGAGCAAACGGGCTTACCACAGCTGCGGTCCTCTGGCAGTCTGAAAGCTTTGTGCACAAGCCGCATGCTAAGCGCCTTCCTTTGCCTTTTAGCAGTGCTCATGCATTGTCAGCACTAGGTGGGAATGGTCACTATCCCACAGACATTCGTTTCGTTGTGCCCGTTGCTAAGCGCTCTGGAGCACTTTTTATGACGTAAGCGGAACACCTCTTGCCGTTCCATTCTCAGAGCTCCTCAGTTAAGTAATCTGCGACTCTTGGTGCGAATGCCAGAGGAAAACATTTCCAATGTGTCTGGCAGATTGAAACTGGACCTAGAAAACACCTTTGTCAGGAGCTTGCACCTGCACCTTACACACACACAGATTTGCATCACATCTAAATGGCCAGGCTCTTTCTTAGGCAAGTTGAAAGCTGCTGTCAGAAGGCTGTGCTCCTTGTCAGATGGAAGCAGCAGCACGCACATAGCAGTTTGGCAAGCACTAAAGAGCCACAGAAGAGCGTGGTCTAGCAAAACGGGTCAGGAAAAAGCATTTGCTACATGTGCTCTTGTTGTCGCCTAACAACAGGTAGCAACATAAACCAGATGGGGGTGAAGTTCTTGCCGGCGACATCTAACGTCAAATGAGCAAGCGGGCTTACCACAGCTGCGGTCCTCTGGCAGTCTGAAAGCTTTGCGCACAAGCCGCATGCTAAGCGCCTTTCTTTGCCTTTTGGCAGTGCTCGTGCATTGCCAGCACTAGGCGGGAATGGTCACTATCCCGCAGACACGTTTCGTTGTGCCCGTTGCTAAGCGCTCTGGAGCACTGTTTATGACGTAAGCGGAACACCTCTTGCCGTTCCATTCTCAGAGCTACGGAGTTAAGTAATCTGCGACTCTTGGCGTGAATGCCAGAGGAAAACATTTCCAATGTGTCTGGCAGATTGAAACTGGACCTAGAAAACACCTTTGTCAGGAGCTTGCATGTGCACATTACACACACACAGATTTGCAACACATCTAAATGGCCAAGCTCTTCCTTAGGCAAGTTGAAAGCTGCTGTCAGAAGGCTGTGCTCCTTGTCAGATGGAAGCAGCAGCACGCACATAGCAGTTTGGCAAGAACTAAAGAGCTACAGAAGAGCGTGGTCTAGCAAAATGAGGCAGGAAAAAGCATTTGCTACATGTGTCCTCTTTGTCGCCTAACAACAGGTAGCAGCATAAACCAGATGCGGGTGAAGTTCTTGCAGGCGACATCGAACGTCAAATGAGCAAACGGGCTTACCACAGCTGCGGTCCTCTGGCAGTCTGAAAGCTCTGCGCACAAGCCGCATGCTAAGCGCCTTCCTTTGCCTTTTGGCAGTGCTCGTGCATGGCCAGCACTAGGCGGGAATGGTCACTATCCCACAGACACGTTTCGTTGTGCCCATTGCCAAGCGCTCTGGAGCACTGTTTATGACGTAAGCGGAACACCTCTTGCCGTTCCATTCTCAGAGCTCCTCAGTTAAGTAATCTGCGACTCTTGGTGCGAATGCCAGAGGAAAACATTTCCAATGTGTCTGGCATATAAAAACTGAACCTGGAGAACACCTTTGTCAGGAGCTTGCACCTGCACCTTACACGCACACAGATTTGCATCACATCTAAATGGCCAAGCTCTTTCTTAGGCAAGTTGAAAGCTGCTGTCAGAAGGTTGTGCTCCTTGTCAGATGGAAGCAACAGCACGCACATAGCAGTTTGGCGAGCACTAAAGAGCCACAGAAGAGCGTGGTCTAGCAAAATGAAACAGGAAAAAGCATTTGCTACATGTGCTCTTGTTGTCGCCTACAACAGGTAGCAGCATAAACCAGATGGGGGTGAAGTTCTTGCAGGCGACATCGAACGTCAAATGAGCAAGCGGGCTTACCACAGCTGCGGTCCTCTGGCAGTCTGAAAGCTTTGCGCACAAGCCGCATGCTAAGTGCCTTCCTTTGCCTTTTGGCAGTGCCCGTGCATTGCCAGCACTAGGCGGGAATGGTCACGATCCCGCACACCCGTTTCGTTGTGCCCGTTGCTAAGCGCTCTGGTGCTCTGTTTATGACGTAAGCGGAACACCTCTTGCCGTTCCATTCTCAGAGCTCCTCAGTTAAACAATCTGCGACTCTTGGCGTGAATGCCAGAGGAAAACATTACCAATGTGTCTGACAGGGAGAAACTGAACCTAGAGAACACCTTTGTCAGGAGCTTGCACCTGCACCTTACAGACACACAGATTTGCAACACATCTAAATGGCCAAGCTCTTTCTTAGGCAAGTTGAAAGCTGCTGTCAGAAGGCTGTGCTCCTTGTCAGATGGAAGCAGCAGTACGTACATAGGGGTTTGGAAAGAACTAAAGAGCCACAGAAGACCGTGGTCTAGCAAAATGAGGCAGGAAAAAGCATTTGCTACATGTGTCCTCTTTGTCGCCTAACAACAGGTAGCAGCATAAACCAGATGCGGGTGAAGTTCTTGCAGGCGACATCGAACGTCAAATGAGCAAACGGGCTTACCACAGCTGCGGTCCTCTGGCAGTCTGAAAGCTTTGTGCACAAGCCGCATGCTAAGCGCCTTCCTTTGCCTTTTAGCAGTGCTCATGCATTGTCAGCACTAGGTGGGAATGGTCACTATCCCACAGACATTCGTTTCGTTGTGCCCGTTGCTAAGCGCTCTGGAGCACTTTTTATGACGTAAGCGGAACACCTCTTGCCGTTCCATTCTCAGAGCTCCTCAGTTAAGTAATCTGCGACTCTTGGTGCGAATGCCAGAGGAAAACATTTCCAATGTGTCTGGCAGATTGAAACTGGACCTAGAAAACACCTTTGTCAGGAGCTTGCACCTGCACCTTCCACACACACAGATTTGCATCACATCTAAATGGCCAAGCTCTTTCTTAGGCAAGTTGAAAGCTGCTGTCAGAAGGCTGTGCTCCTTGTCAGATGGAAGCAGCAGCACGCACATAGCAGTTTGGCAAGCACTAAAGAGCCACAGAAGAGCGTGGTCTAGCAAAACGGGTCAGGAAAAAGCATTTGCTACATGTGCTCTTGTTGTCGCCTAACAACAGGGAGCAACATAAACCAGATGGGGGTGAAGTTCTTGCCGGCGACATCTAACGTCAAATGAGCAAGCGGGCTTACCACAGCTGCGGTCCTCTGGCAGTCTGAAAGCTTTGCGCACAAGCCGCATGCTAAGCGCCTTTCTTTGCCTTTTAGCAGTGCTCATGCATTGCCAGCACTAGGTGGGAATGGTCACTATCCCACAGACATTCGTTTCGTTGTGCCCGTTGGTAAGCGCTCTGGAGCACTGTTTATGACGTAAGCGGAACACCTCTTGCCGTTCCATTCTCAGAGCTACGGAGTTAAGTAATCTGCGAATCTTGGCGTGAATGCCAGAGGAAAACATTTCCAATGTGTCTGGCAGATTGAAACTGGACCTAGAAAACACCTTTGTCAGGAGCTTGCACCTGCACCTTCCACACACACAGATTTGCATCACATCTAAATGGCCAAGCTCTTTCTTAGACAAGTTGAAAGCTGCTGTCAGAAGGCTGTGCTCCTTGTCAGATGGAAGCAGCAGCACGCACATAGCAGTTTGGCAAGCACTAAAGAGCCACAGAAGAGCGTGGTCTAGCAAAATGAGGCAGGAAAAAGCATTTGCTACATGTGTCCTTTTTGTCTCCTAACAACAGGTAGCAGCATAAACGAGATGCGAGTGAAGTTCTTGCAGGCGACATCTAACGTCAAATGAGCAAGCGGGCTTACCACAGCTGCGGTCCTCTGGCAGTCTGAAAGCTTTGCGCACAAGCCGCATGCTAAGCGCCTTTCTTTGCCTTTTGGCAGTGCTCGTGCATTGCCAGCACTAGGCGGGAATGGTCACTATCCCGCAGACACGTTTCGTTGTGCCCGTTGCTAAGCGCTCTGGAGCACTGTTTATGACGTAAGCGGAACACCTCTTGCCGTTCCATTCTCAGAGCTACGGAGTTAAGTAATCTGCGACTCTTGGCGTGAATGCCAGAGGAAAACATTTCCAATGTGTCTGGCAGATTGAAACTGGACCTAGAAAACACCTTTGTCAGGAGCTTGCATGTGCACATTACACACACACAGATTTGCAACACATCTAAATGGCCAAGCTCTTCCTTAGGCAAGTTGAAAGCTGCTGTCAGAAGGCTGTGCTCCTTGTCAGATGGAAGCAGCAGCACGCACATAGCAGTTTGGCAAGCACTAAAGAGCCACAGAAGAGCGTGGTCTAGCAAAACGGGTCAGGAAAAAGCATTTGCTACATGTGCTCTTGTTGTCGCCTAACAACAGGTAGCAGCATAAACCAGATGCGGGTGAAGTTCTTGCAGGCGACATCTAACGTCAAATGAGCAAGCGGGCTTACCACAGCTGCGGTCCTCTGGCAGTCTGAAAGCTTTGCGCACAAGCCGCATGCTAAGTGCCTTCCTTTGCCTTTTGGCAGTGCCCGTGCATTGCCAGCACTAGGCGGGAATGGTCACTATCCCGCACACCCGTTTCGTTGTGCCCGTTGCTAAGCGCTCTGGAGCACTGTTTATGACGAAAGCGGAACACCTCTTGCCGTTCCATTCTCAGAGCTACGGAGTTAAGTAATCTGCGACTCTTGGCGTGAATGCCAGAGGAAAACATTTCCAATGTGTCTGGCAGATTGAAACTGGACCTAGAAAACACCTTTGTCAGGAACTTGCACCTGCACATTACACACACACAGATTTGCAACACATCTAAATGGCCCAGCTCTTTCTTAGGCAAGTTGAAAGCTGCTGTCAGAAGGCTGTGCTCCTTGTCAGATGGAAGCAGCAGCACGCACACAGCAGTTTGGCAAGAACCTAAGAGCCACAGAAGAGCGTGGTCTAGCAAAATGAGGCATGAAAAAGCATTTGCTACATGTGTCCTCTTTGTCGCCTTACAACAGGTAGCAGCATAAACCAGATGCGGCTGAAGCTCTTGCAGGCGACATCTAACGTCAAATGAGCAAGCGGGCTTACCACAGCTGCGGTCCTCTGGCAGTCTGAAAGCTTTGCGCACAAGCCGCATGCTAAGTGCCTTTCTTTGCCTTTTGGCAGTGCCCGTGCATTGCCAGCACTAGGCGGGAATGGTCACTATCCCGCACACCCGTTTCGTTGTGCCCGTTGCTAAGCGCTCTGGTGCTCTGTTTATGACGTAAGCGGAACACCTCTTGCCGTTCCATTCTCAGAGCTCCTCAGTTAAACAATCTGCGACTCTTGGCGTGAATGCCAGAGGAAAACATTACCAATGTGTCTGGCAGATTGAAACTGGACCTAGAAAACACCTTTGTCAGGAACTTGCACCTGCACATTACACACACACAGATTTGCAACACATCTAAATGGCCCAGCTCTTTCTTAGGCAAGTTGAAAGCTGCTGTCAGAAGGCTGTGCTCCTTGTCAGATGGAAGCAGCAGCACGCACATAGCAGTTTGGCAAGAAATAAAGAGCTACAGAAGAGCGTGGTCTAGCAAAATGAGGCAGGAAAAAGCATTTGCTACATGTGTCCTCTTTGTCGCCTAACAACAGGTAGCAGCATAAACCAGATGCGGGTGAAGTTCTTGCAGGCGACATCGAACGTCAAATGAGCAAACGGGCTTACCACAGCTGCGGTCCTCTGGCAGTCTGAAAGCTTTGTGCACAAGCCGCATGCTAAGCGCCTTCCTTTGCCTTTTAGCAGTGCTCATGCATTGCCAGCACTAGGTGGGAATGGTCACTATCCCACAGACATTCGTTTCGTTGTGCCCGTTGCTAAGCGCTCTGGAGCACTGTTTATGACGTAAGCGGAACACCTCTTGCCGTTCCATTCTCAGAGCTACGGAGTTAAGTAATCTGCGACTCTTGGCGTGAATGCCAGAGGAAAACATTTCCAATGTGTCTGGCAGATTGAAACTGGACCTAGAAAACACCTTTGTCAGGAGCTTGCACCTGCACCTTCCACACACACAGATTTGCATCACATCTAAATGGCCAAGCTCTTTCTTAGGCAAGTTGAAAGCTGCTGTCAGAAGGCTGTGCTCCTTGTCAGATGGAAGCAGCAGTACGTACATAGGGGTTTGGAAAGAACTAAAGAGCCACAGAAGACCGTGGTCTAGCAAAATGAGGCAGGAAAAAGCATTTGCTACATGTGTCCTCTTTGTCGCCTAACAACAGGTAGCAGCATAAACGAGATGCGAGTGAAGTTCTTGCAGGCGACATCTAACGTCAAATGAGCAAGCGGGCTTACCACAGCTGCGGTCCTCTGGCAGTCTGAAAGCTTTGCGCACAAGCCGCATGCTAAGCGCCTTTCTTTGCCTTTTGGCAGTGCTCGTGCATTGCCAGCACTAGGCGGGAATGGTCACTATCCCGCAGACACGTTTCGTTGTGCCCGTTGCTAAGCGCTCTGGAGCACTGTTTATGACGTAAGCGGAACACCTCTTGCCGTTCCATTCTCAGAGCTACGGAGTTAAGTAATCTGCGACTCTTGGCGTGAATGCCAGAGGAAAACATTTCCAATGTGTCTGGCAGATTGAAACTGGACCTAGAAAACACCTTTGTCAGGAGCTTGCATGTGCACATTACACACACACAGATTTGCAACACATCTAAATGGCCAAGCTCTTCCTTAGGCAAGTTGAAAGCTGCTGTCAGAAGGCTGTGCTCCTTGTCAGATGGAAGCAGCAGCACGCACATAGCAGTTTGGCAAGCACTAAAGAGCCACAGAAGACCGTGGTCTAGCAAAACGGGTCAGGAAAAAGCATTTGCTACATGTGCTCTTGTTGTCGCCTAACAACAGGTAGCAGCATAAACCAGATGCGGGTGAAGTTCTTGCAGGCGACATCTAACGTCAAATGAGCAAGCGGGCTTACCACAGCTGCGGTCCTCTGGCAGTCTGAAAGCTTTGCGCACAAGCCGCATGCTAAGCGCCTTTCTTTGCCTTTTGGCAGTGCTCGTGCATTGCCAGCACTAGGCGGGAATGGTCACTATCCCACAGACACGTTTCGTTGTGCCCATTGCCAAGCGCTCTGGAGCACTGTTTATGACGTAAGCGGAACACCTCTTGCCGTTCCATTCTCAGAGCTCCTCAGTTAAGTAATCTGCGACTCTTGGTGCGAATGCCAGAGGAAAACATTTCCAATGTGTCTGGCATATAAAAACTGAACCTGGAGAACACCTTTGTCAGGAGCTTGCACCTGCACCTTACACGCACACAGATTTGCATCACATCTAAATGGCCAAGCTCTTTCTTAGGCAAGTTGAAAGCTGCTGTCAGAAGGTTGTGCTCCTTGTCAGATGGAAGCAACAGCACGCACATAGCAGTTTGGCGAGCACTAAAGAGCCACAGAAGAGCGTGGTCTAGCAAAATGAAACAGGAAAAAGCATTTGCTACATGTGCTCTTGTTGTCGCCTACAACAGGTAGCAGCATAAACCAGATGGGGGTGAAGTTCTTGCAGGCGACATCGAACGTCAAATGAGCAAGCGGGCTTACCACAGCTGCGGTCCTCTGGCAGTCTGAAAGCTTTGCGCACAAGCCGCATGCTAAGTGCCTTCCTTTGCCTTTTGGCAGTGCCCGTGCATTGCCAGCACTAGGCGGGAATGGTCACTATCCCGCACACCCGTTTCGTTGTGCCCGTTGCTAAGCGCTCTGGTGCTCTGTTTATGACGTAAGCGGAACACCTCTTGCCGTTCCATTCTCAGAGCTCCTCAGTTAAACAATCTGCGACTCTTGGCGTGAATGCCAGAGGAAAACATTACCAATGTTTCTGACAGGGAGAAACTGAACCTAGAGAACACCTTTGTCAGGAGCTTGCACCTGCACCTTACAGACACACAGATTTGCAACACATCTAAATGGCCAAGCTCTTTCTTAGGCAAGTTGAAAGCTGCTGTCAGAAGGCTGTGCTCCTTGTCAGATGGAAGCAGCAGTACGTACATAGGGGTTTGGAAAGAACTAAAGAGCCACAGAAGACCGTGGTCTAGCAAAATGAGGCAGGAAAAAGCATTTGCTACATGTGTCCTCTTTGTCGCCTAACAACAGGTAGCAGCATAAACCAGATGGGGGTGAAGTTCTTGCAGGCGACATCGAACGTCAAATGAGCAAGCGGGCTTACCACAGCTGCGGTCCTCTGGCAGTCTGAAAGCTTTGTGCACAAGCCGGATGCTAAGCGCCTTCCTTTGCCTTTTAGCAGTGCTCATGCATTGTCAGCACTAGGTGGGAATGGTCACTATCCCACAGACATTCGTTTCGTTGTGCCCGTTGCTAAGCGCTCTGGAGCACTTTTTATGACGTAAGCGGAACACCTCTTGCCGTTCCATTCTCAGAGCTACGGAGTTAAGTAATCTGCGACTCTTGGTGCGAATGCCAGAGGAAAACATTTCCAATGTGTCTGGCAGATTGAAACTGGACCTAGAAAACACCTTTGTCAGGAGCTTGCACTTGCACCTTACACACACACAGATTTGCATCACATCTAAATGGCCAAGCTCTTTCTTAGGCAAGTTGAAAGCTGCTGTCAGAAGGCTGTGCTCCTTGTCAGATGGAAGCAGCAGCACGCACACAGCAGTTTGGCAAGAACTAAAGAGCCACAGAAGAGCGTGGTCTAGCAAAATGAAACAGGAAAAAGCATTTGCTACATGTGCTCTTGTTGTCGCCTAACAACAGGTAGCAGCATAAACCAGATGCGGGTGAAGCTCTTGCAGGCGACATCTAACGTCAAATGAGCAAGCGGGCTTACCACAGCTGCGGTCCTCTGGCAGTCTGAAAGCTTTGCGCACAAGCCGCATGCTAAGTGCCTTTCTTTGCCTTTTGGCAGTGCCCGTGCATTGCCAGCACTAGGCGGGAATGGTCACTATCCCGCACACCCGTTTCGTTGTGCCCGTTGCTAAGCGCTCTGGTGCTCTGTTTATGACGTAAGCGGAACACCTCTTGCCGTTCCATTCTCAGAGCTCCTCAGTTAAACAATCTGCGACTCTTGGCGTGAATGCCAGAGGAAAACATTACCAATGTGTCTGACAGGGAGAAACTGAACCTAGGGAACACCTTTGTCAGGAGCTTGCACCTGCACCTTACACACACAGATTTGCATCACATCTAAATGGCCAAGCTCTTTCTTAAGCAAGTTGAAAGCTGCTGTCAGAAGGCTGTGCTCCTTGTCAGATGGAAGCAGCAGCACGCACATAGCAGTTTGGCAAGAAATAAAGAGCTACAGAAGAGCGTGGTCTAGCAAAATGAGGCAGGAAAAAGCATTTGCTACATGTGTCCTCTTTGTCGCCTAACAACAGGTAGCAGCATAAACCAGATGCGGGTGAAGCTCTTGCAGGCGACATCTAACGTCAAATGAGCAAACGGGCTTACCACAGCTGCGGTCCTCTGGCAGTCTGAAAGCATTGTGCACAAGCCGCATGCTAAGCGCCTTCCTTTGCCTTTTAGCAGTGCTCATGCATTGCCAGCACTAGGTGGGAATGGTCACTATCCCACAGACATTCGTTTCGTTGTGCCCGTTGCTAAGCGCTCTGGAGCACTGTTTATGACGTAAGCGGAACACCTCTTGCCGTTCCATTCTCAGAGCTACGGAGTTAAGTAATCTGCGACTCTTGGCGTGAATGCCAGAGGAAAACATTTCCAATGTGTCTGGCAGATTGAAACTGGACCTAGAAAACACCTTTGTCAGGAGCTTGCATGTGCACATTACACACACACAGATTTGCAACACATCTAAATGGCCAAGCTCTTCCTTAGGCAAGTTGAAAGCTGCTGTCAGAAGGCTGTGCTCCTTGTCAGATGGAAGCAGCAGCACGCACATAGCAGTTTGGCAAGCACTAAAGAGCCACAGAAGAGCGTGGTCTAGCAAAACGGGTCAGGAAAAAGCATTTGCTACATGTGCTCTTGTTGTCGCCTAACAACAGGTAGCAGCATAAACCAGATGGGGGTGAAGTTCTTGCAGGCGACATCTAACGTCAAATGAGCAAGCGGGCTTACCACAGCTGCGGTCCTCTGGCAGTCTGAAAGCTTTGCGCACAAGCCGCATGCTAAGCGCCTTTCTTTGCCTTTTGGCAGTGCTCGTGCATTGCCAGCACTAGGCGGGAATGGTCATATCCCGCAGACACGTTTCGTTGTGCCCGTTGCTAAGCGCTCTGGTGCTCTGTTTATGACGTAAGCGGAACACCTCTTGCCGTTCCATTCTCAGAGCTCCTCAGTTAAACAATCTGCGACTCTTGGCGTGAATGCCAGAGGAAAACATTACCAATGTGTCTGACAGGGAGAAACTGAACCTAGAGAACACCTTTGTCAGGAGCTTGCACCTGCACCTTACAGACACATAGATTTGCAACACATCTAAATGGCCAAGCTCTTTCTTAGGCAAGTTGAAAGCTGCTGTCAGAAGGCTGTGCTCCTTGTCAGATGGAAGCAGCAGTACGTACATAGGGGTTTGGAAAGAACTAAAGAGCCACAGAAGACCGTGGTCTAGCAAAATGAGGCAGGAAAAAGCATTTGCTACATGTGTCCTCTTTGTCGCCTAACAACAGGTAGCAGCATAAACCAGATGCGGGTGAAGTTCTTGCAGGCGACATCGAACGTCAAATGAGCAAACGGGCTTACCACAGCTGCGGTCCTCTGGCAGTCTGAAAGCTTTGTGCACAAGCCGCATGCTAAGCGCCTTCCTTTGCCTTTTAGCAGTGCTCATGCATTGTCAGCACTAGGTGGGAATGGTCACTATCCCACAGACATTCGTTTCGTTGTGCCCGTTGCTAAGCGCTCTGGAGCACTTTTTATGACGTAAGCGGAACACCTCTTGCCGTTCCATTCTCAGAGCTCCTCAGTTAAGTAATCTGCGACTCTTGGTGCGAATGCCAGAGGAAAACATTTCCAATGTGTCTGGCAGATTGAAACTGGACCTAGAAAACACCTTTGTCAGGAGCTTGCACCTGCACCTTACACACACACAGATTTGCATCACATCTAAATGGCCAGGCTCTTTCTTAGGCAAGTTGAAAGCTGCTGTCAGAAGGCTGTGCTCCTTGTCAGATGGAAGCAGCAGCACGCACATAGCAGTTTGGCAAGCACTAAAGAGCCACAGAAGAGCGTGGTCTAGCAAAACGGGTCAGGAAAAAGCATTTGCTACATGTGCTCTTGTTGTCGCCTAACAACAGGTAGCAACATAAACCAGATGGGGGTGAAGTTCTTGCCGGCGACATCTAACGTCAAATGAGCAAGCGGGCTTACCACAGCTGCGGTCCTCTGGCAGTCTGAAAGCTTTGCGCACAAGCCGCATGCTAAGCGCCTTTCTTTGCCTTTTGGCAGTGCTCGTGCATTGCCAGCACTAGGCGGGAATGGTCACTATCCCGCAGACACGTTTCGTTGTGCCCGTTGCTAAGCGCTCTGGAGCACTGTTTATGACGTAAGCGGAACACCTCTTGCCGTTCCATTCTCAGAGCTACGGAGTTAAGTAATCTGCGACTCTTGGCGTGAATGCCAGAGGAAAACATTTCCAATGTGTCTGGCAGATTGAAACTGGACCTAGAAAACACCTTTGTCAGGAGCTTGCATGTGCACATTACACACACACAGATTTGCAACACATCTAAATGGCCAAGCTCTTCCTTAGGCAAGTTGAAAGCTGCTGTCAGAAGGCTGTGCTCCTTGTCAGATGGAAGCAGCAGCACGCACATAGCAGTTTGGCAAGAACTAAAGAGCTACAGAAGAGCGTGGTCTAGCAAAATGAGGCAGGAAAAAGCATTTGCTACATGTGTCCTCTTTGTCGCCTAACAACAGGTAGCAGCATAAACCAGATGCGGGTGAAGTTCTTGCAGGCGACATCGAACGTCAAATGAGCAAACGGGCTTACCACAGCTGCGGTCCTCTGGCAGTCTGAAAGCTCTGCGCACAAGCCGCATGCTAAGCGCCTTCCTTTGCCTTTTGGCAGTGCTCGTGCATGGCCAGCACTAGGCGGGAATGGTCACTATCCCACAGACACGTTTCGTTGTGCCCATTGCCAAGCGCTCTGGAGCACTGTTTATGACGTAAGCGGAACACCTCTTGCCGTTCCATTCTCAGAGCTCCTCAGTTAAGTAATCTGCGACTCTTGGTGCGAATGCCAGAGGAAAACATTTCCAATGTGTCTGGCATATAAAAACTGAACCTGGAGAACACCTTTGTCAGGAGCTTGCACCTGCACCTTACACGCACACAGATTTGCATCACATCTAAATGGCCAAGCTCTTTCTTAGGCAAGTTGAAAGCTGCTGTCAGAAGGTTGTGCTCCTTGTCAGATGGAAGCAACAGCACGCACATAGCAGTTTGGCGAGCACTAAAGAGCCACAGAAGAGCGTGGTCTAGCAAAATGAAACAGGAAAAAGCATTTGCTACATGTGCTCTTGTTGTCGCCTACAACAGGTAGCAGCATAAACCAGATGGGGGTGAAGTTCTTGCAGGCGACATCGAACGTCAAATGAGCAAGCGGGCTTACCACAGCTGCGGTCCTCTGGCAGTCTGAAAGCTTTGCGCACAAGCCGCATGCTAAGTGCCTTCCTTTGCCTTTTGGCAGTGCCCGTGCATTGCCAGCACTAGGCGGGAATGGTCACGATCCCGCACACCCGTTTCGTTGTGCCCGTTGCTAAGCGCTCTGGTGCTCTGTTTATGACGTAAGCGGAACACCTCTTGCCGTTCCATTCTCAGAGCTCCTCAGTTAAACAATCTGCGACTCTTGGCGTGAATGCCAGAGGAAAACATTACCAATGTGTCTGACAGGGAGAAACTGAACCTAGAGAACACCTTTGTCAGGAGCTTGCACCTGCACCTTACAGACACACAGATTTGCAACACATCTAAATGGCCAAGCTCTTTCTTAGGCAAGTTGAAAGCTGCTGTCAGAAGGCTGTGCTCCTTGTCAGATGGAAGCAGCAGTACGTACATAGGGGTTTGGAAAGAACTAAAGAGCCACAGAAGACCGTGGTCTAGCAAAATGAGGCAGGAAAAAGCATTTGCTACATGTGTCCTCTTTGTCGCCTAACAACAGGTAGCAGCATAAACCAGATGCGGGTGAAGTTCTTGCAGGCGACATCGAACGTCAAATGAGCAAACGGGCTTACCACAGCTGCGGTCCTCTGGCAGTCTGAAAGCTTTGTGCACAAGCCGCATGCTAAGCGCCTTCCTTTGCCTTTTAGCAGTGCTCATGCATTGTCAGCACTAGGTGGGAATGGTCACTATCCCACAGACATTCGTTTCGTTGTGCCCGTTGCTAAGCGCTCTGGAGCACTTTTTATGACGTAAGCGGAACACCTCTTGCCGTTCCATTCTCAGAGCTCCTCAGTTAAGTAATCTGCGACTCTTGGTGCGAATGCCAGAGGAAAACATTTCCAATGTGTCTGGCAGATTGAAACTGGACCTAGAAAACACCTTTGTCAGGAGCTTGCACCTGCACCTTCCACACACACAGATTTGCATCACATCTAAATGGCCAAGCTCTTTCTTAGGCAAGTTGAAAGCTGCTGTCAGAAGGCTGTGCTCCTTGTCAGATGGAAGCAGCAGCACGCACATAGCAGTTTGGCAAGCACTAAAGAGCCACAGAAGAGCGTGGTCTAGCAAAACGGGTCAGGAAAAAGCATTTGCTACATGTGCTCTTGTTGTCGCCTAACAACAGGGAGCAACATAAACCAGATGGGGGTGAAGTTCTTGCCGGCGACATCTAACGTCAAATGAGCAAGCGGGCTTACCACAGCTGCGGTCCTCTGGCAGTCTGAAAGCTTTGCGCACAAGCCGCATGCTAAGCGCCTTTCTTTGCCTTTTGGCAGTGCTCGTGCATTGCCAGCACTAGGCGGGAATGGTCACTATCCCGCAGACACGTTTCGTTGTGCCCGTTGCTAAGCGCTCTGGAGCACTGTTTATGACGAAAGCGGAACACCTCTTGCCGTTCCATTCTCAGAGCTACGGAGTTAAGTAATCTGCGACTCTTGGCGTGAATGCCAGAGGAAAACATTTCCAATGTGTCTGGCAGATTGAAACTGGACCTAGAAAACACCTTTGTCAGGAACTTGCACCTGCACATTACACACACACAGATTTGCAACACATCTAAATGGCCCAGCTCTTTCTTAGGCAAGTTGAAAGCTGCTGTCAGAAGGCTGTGCTCCTTGTCAGATGGAAGCAGCAGCACGCACATAGCAGTTTGGCAAGAAATAAAGAGCTACAGAAGAGCGTGGTCTAGCAAAATGAGGCAGGAAAAAGCATTTGCTACATGTGTCCTCTTTGTCGCCTAACAACAGGTAGCAGCATAAACCAGATGCGGGTGAAGTTCTTGCAGGCGACATCGAACGTCAAATGAGCAAACGGGCTTACCACAGCTGCGGTCCTCTGGCAGTCTGAAAGCTTTGTGCACAAGCCGCATGCTAAGCGCCTTCCTTTGCCTTTTAGCAGTGCTCATGCATTGCCAGCACTAGGTGGGAATGGTCACTATCCCACAGACATTCGTTTCGTTGTGCCCGTTGGTAAGCGCTCTGGAGCACTGTTTATGACGTAAGCGGAACACCTCTTGCCGTTCCATTCTCAGAGCTACGGAGTTAAGTAATCTGCGAATCTTGGCGTGAATGCCAGAGGAAAACATTTCCAATGTGTCTGGCAGATTGAAACTGGACCTAGAAAACACCTTTGTCAGGAGCTTGCACCTGCACCTTCCACACACACAGATTTGCATCACATCTAAATGGCCAAGCTCTTTCTTAGACAAGTTGAAAGCTGCTGTCAGAAGGCTGTGCTCCTTGTCAGATGGAAGCAGCAGCACGCACATAGCAGTTTGGCAAGCACTAAAGAGCCACAGAAGAGCGTGGTCTAGCAAAATGAGGCAGGAAAAAGCATTTGCTACATGTGTCCTTTTTGTCTCCTAACAACAGGTAGCAGCATAAACGAGATGCGAGTGAAGTTCTTGCAGGCGACATCTAACGTCAAATGAGCAAGCGGGCTTACCACAGCTGCGGTCCTCTGGCAGTCTGAAAGCTTTGCGCACAAGCCGCATGCTAAGCGCCTTTCTTTGCCTTTTGGCAGTGCTCGTGCATTGCCAGCACTAGGCGGGAATGGTCACTATCCCGCAGACACGTTTCGTTGTGCCCGTTGCTAAGCGCTCTGGAGCACTGTTTATGACGTAAGCGGAACACCTCTTGCCGTTCCATTCTCAGAGCTACGGAGTTAAGTAATCTGCGACTCTTGGCGTGAATGCCAGAGGAAAACATTTCCAATGTGTCTGGCAGATTGAAACTGGACCTAGAAAACACCTTTGTCAGGAGCTTGCATGTGCACATTACACACACACAGATTTGCAACACATCTAAATGGCCAAGCTCTTCCTTAGGCAAGTTGAAAGCTGCTGTCAGAAGGCTGTGCTCCTTGTCAGATGGAAGCAGCAGCACGCACATAGCAGTTTGGCAAGCACTAAAGAGCCACAGAAGAGCGTGGTCTAGCAAAACGGGTCAGGAAAAAGCATTTGCTACATGTGCTCTTGTTGTCGCCTAACAACAGGTAGCAGCATAAACCAGATGCGGCTGAAGCTCTTGCAGGCGACATCTAACGTCAAATGAGCAAGCGGGCTTACCACAGCTGCGGTCCTCTGGCAGTCTGAAAGCTTTGCGCACAAGCCGCATGCTAAGTGCCTTCCTTTGCCTTTTGGCAGTGCCCGTGCATTGCCAGCACTAGGCGGGAATGGTCACTATCCCGCACACCCGTTTCGTTGTGCCCGTTGCTAAGCGCTCTGGAGCACTGTTTATGACGAAAGCGGAACACCTCTTGCCGTTCCATTCTCAGAGCTACGGAGTTAAGTAATCTGCGACTCTTGGCGTGAATGCCAGAGGAAAACATTTCCAATGTGTCTGGCAGATTGAAACTGGACCTAGAAAACACCTTTGTCAGGAACTTGCACCTGCACATTACACACACACAGATTTGCAACACATCTAAATGGCCCAGCTCTTTCTTAGGCAAGTTGAAAGCTGCTGTCAGAAGGCTGTGCTCCTTGTCAGATGGAAGCAGCAGCACGCACACAGCAGTTTGGCAAGAACCTAAGAGCCACAGAAGAGCGTGGTCTAGCAAAATGAGGCATGAAAAAGCATTTGCTACATGTGTCCTCTTTGTCGCCTTACAACAGGTAGCAGCATAAACCAGATGCGGCTGAAGCTCTTGCAGGCGACATCTAACGTCAAATGAGCAAGCGGGCTTACCACAGCTGCGGTCCTCTGGCAGTCTGAAAGCTTTGCGCACAAGCCGCATGCTAAGTGCCTTTCTTTGCCTTTTGGCAGTGCCCGTGCATTGCCAGCACTAGGCGGGAATGGTCACTATCCCGCACACCCGTTTCGTTGTGCCCGTTGCTAAGCGCTCTGGTGCTCTGTTTATGACGTAAGCGGAACACCTCTTGCCGTTCCATTCTCAGAGCTCCTCAGTTAAACAATCTGCGACTCTTGGCGTGAATGCCAGAGGAAAACATTACCAATGTGTCTGGCAGATTGAAACTGGACCTAGAAAACACCTTTGTCAGGAACTTGCACCTGCACATTACACACACACAGATTTGCAACACATCTAAATGGCCCAGCTCTTTCTTAGGCAAGTTGAAAGCTGCTGTCAGAAGGCTGTGCTCCTTGTCAGATGGAAGCAGCAGCACGCACATAGCAGTTTGGCAAGAAATAAAGAGCTACAGAAGAGCGTGGTCTAGCAAAATGAGGCAGGAAAAAGCATTTGCTACATGTGTCCTCTTTGTCGCCTAACAACAGGTAGCAGCATAAACCAGATGCGGGTGAAGTTCTTGCAGGCGACATCGAACGTCAAATGAGCAAACGGGCTTACCACAGCTGCGGTCCTCTGGCAGTCTGAAAGCTTTGTGCACAAGCCGCATGCTAAGCGCCTTCCTTTGCCTTTTAGCAGTGCTCATGCATTGCCAGCACTAGGTGGGAATGGTCACTATCCCACAGACATTCGTTTCGTTGTGCCCGTTGCTAAGCGCTCTGGAGCACTGTTTATGACGTAAGCGGAACACCTCTTGCCGTTCCATTCTCAGAGCTACGGAGTTAAGTAATCTGCGACTCTTGGCGTGAATGCCAGAGGAAAACATTTCCAATGTGTCTGGCAGATTGAAACTGGACCTAGAAAACACCTTTGTCAGGAGCTTGCACCTGCACCTTCCACACACACAGATTTGCATCACATCTAAATGGCCAAGCTCTTTCTTAGGCAAGTTGAAAGCTGCTGTCAGAAGGCTGTGCTCCTTGTCAGATGGAAGCAGCAGTACGTACATAGGGGTTTGGAAAGAACTAAAGAGCCACAGAAGACCGTGGTCTAGCAAAATGAGGCAGGAAAAAGCATTTGCTACATGTGTCCTCTTTGTCGCCTAACAACAGGTAGCAGCATAAACGAGATGCGAGTGAAGTTCTTGCAGGCGACATCTAACGTCAAATGAGCAAGCGGGCTTACCACAGCTGCGGTCCTCTGGCAGTCTGAAAGCTTTGCGCACAAGCCGCATGCTAAGCGCCTTTCTTTGCCTTTTGGCAGTGCTCGTGCATTGCCAGCACTAGGCGGGAATGGTCACTATCCCGCAGACACGTTTCGTTGTGCCCGTTGCTAAGCGCTCTGGAGCACTGTTTATGACGTAAGCGGAACACCTCTTGCCGTTCCATTCTCAGAGCTACGGAGTTAAGTAATCTGCGACTCTTGGCGTGAATGCCAGAGGAAAACATTTCCAATGTGTCTGGCAGATTGAAACTGGACCTAGAAAACACCTTTGTCAGGAGCTTGCATGTGCACATTACACACACACAGATTTGCAACACATCTAAATGGCCAAGCTCTTCCTTAGGCAAGTTGAAAGCTGCTGTCAGAAGGCTGTGCTCCTTGTCAGATGGAAGCAGCAGCACGCACATAGCAGTTTGGCAAGCACTAAAGAGCCACAGAAGACCGTGGTCTAGCAAAACGGGTCAGGAAAAAGCATTTGCTACATGTGCTCTTGTTGTCGCCTAACAACAGGTAGCAGCATAAACCAGATGCGGGTGAAGTTCTTGCAGGCGACATCTAACGTCAAATGAGCAAGCGGGCTTACCACAGCTGCGGTCCTCTGGCAGTCTGAAAGCTTTGCGCACAAGCCGCATGCTAAGCGCCTTTCTTTGCCTTTTGGCAGTGCTCGTGCATTGCCAGCACTAGGCGGGAATGGTCACTATCCCACAGACACGTTTCGTTGTGCCCATTGCCAAGCGCTCTGGAGCACTGTTTATGACGTAAGCGGAACACCTCTTGCCGTTCCATTCTCAGAGCTCCTCAGTTAAGTAATCTGCGACTCTTGGTGCGAATGCCAGAGGAAAACATTTCCAATGTGTCTGGCATATAAAAACTGAACCTGGAGAACACCTTTGTCAGGAGCTTGCACCTGCACCTTACACGCACACAGATTTGCATCACATCTAAATGGCCAAGCTCTTTCTTAGGCAAGTTGAAAGCTGCTGTCAGAAGGTTGTGCTCCTTGTCAGATGGAAGCAACAGCACGCACATAGCAGTTTGGCGAGCACTAAAGAGCCACAGAAGAGCGTGGTCTAGCAAAATGAAACAGGAAAAAGCATTTGCTACATGTGCTCTTGTTGTCGCCTACAACAGGTAGCAGCATAAACCAGATGGGGGTGAAGTTCTTGCAGGCGACATCGAACGTCAAATGAGCAAGCGGGCTTACCACAGCTGCGGTCCTCTGGCAGTCTGAAAGCTTTGCGCACAAGCCGCATGCTAAGTGCCTTCCTTTGCCTTTTGGCAGTGCCCGTGCATTGCCAGCACTAGGCGGGAATGGTCACTATCCCGCACACCCGTTTCGTTGTGCCCGTTGCTAAGCGCTCTGGTGCTCTGTTTATGACGTAAGCGGAACACCTCTTGCCGTTCCATTCTCAGAGCTCCTCAGTTAAACAATCTGCGACTCTTGGCGTGAATGCCAGAGGAAAACATTACCAATGTTTCTGACAGGGAGAAACTGAACCTAGAGAACACCTTTGTCAGGAGCTTGCACCTGCACCTTACAGACACACAGATTTGCAACACATCTAAATGGCCAAGCTCTTTCTTAGGCAAGTTGAAAGCTGCTGTCAGAAGGCTGTGCTCCTTGTCAGATGGAAGCAGCAGTACGTACATAGGGGTTTGGAAAGAACTAAAGAGCCACAGAAGACCGTGGTCTAGCAAAATGAGGCAGGAAAAAGCATTTGCTACATGTGTCCTCTTTGTCGCCTAACAACAGGTAGCAGCATAAACCAGATGGGGGTGAAGTTCTTGCAGGCGACATCGAACGTCAAATGAGCAAGCGGGCTTACCACAGCTGCGGTCCTCTGGCAGTCTGAAAGCTTTGTGCACAAGCCGCATGCTAAGCGCCTTCCTTTGCCTTTTAGCAGTGCTCATGCATTGTCAGCACTAGGTGGGAATGGTCACTATCCCACAGACATTCGTTTCGTTGTGCCCGTTGCTAAGCGCTCTGGAGCACTTTTTATGACGTAAGCGGAACACCTCTTGCCGTTCCATTCTCAGAGCTACGGAGTTAAGTAATCTGCGACTCTTGGTGCGAATGCCAGAGGAAAACATTTCCAATGTGTCTGGCAGATTGAAACTGGACCTAGAAAACACCTTTGTCAGGAGCTTGCACTTGCACCTTACACACACACAGATTTGCATCACATCTAAATGGCCAAGCTCTTTCTTAGGCAAGTTGAAAGCTGCTGTCAGAAGGCTGTGCTCCTTGTCAGATGGAAGCAGCAGCACGCACACAGCAGTTTGGCAAGAACTAAAGAGCCACAGAAGAGCGTGGTCTAGCAAAATGAAACAGGAAAAAGCATTTGCTACATGTGCTCTTGTTGTCGCCTAACAACAGGTAGCAGCATAAACCAGATGCGGGTGAAGCTCTTGCAGGCGACATCTAACGTCAAATGAGCAAGCGGGCTTACCACAGCTGCGGTCCTCTGGCAGTCTGAAAGCTTTGCGCACAAGCCGCATGCTAAGTGCCTTTCTTTGCCTTTTGGCAGTGCCCGTGCATTGCCAGCACTAGGCGGGAATGGTCACTATCCCGCACACCCGTTTCGTTGTGCCCGTTGCTAAGCGCTCTGGTGCTCTGTTTATGACGTAAGCGGAACACCTCTTGCCGTTCCATTCTCAGAGCTCCTCAGTTAAACAATCTGCGACTCTTGGCGTGAATGCCAGAGGAAAACATTACCAATGTGTCTGACAGGGAGAAACTGAACCTAGAGAACACCTTTGTCAGGAGCTTGCACCTGCACCTTACAGACACATAGATTTGCAACACATCTAAATGGCCAAGCTCTTTCTTAGGCAAGTTGAAAGCTGCTGTCAGAAGGCTGTGCTCCTTGTCAGATGGAAGCAGCAGTACGTACATAGGGGTTTGGAAAGAACTAAAGAGCCACAGAAGACCGTGGTCTAGCAAAATGAGGCAGGAAAAAGCATTTGCTACATGTGTCCTCTTTGTCGCCTAACAACAGGTAGCAGCATAAACCAGATGCGGGTGAAGTTCTTGCAGGCGACATCGAACGTCAAATGAGCAAACGGGCTTACCACAGCTGCGGTCCTCTGGCAGTCTGAAAGCTTTGTGCACAAGCCGCATGCTAAGCGCCTTCCTTTGCCTTTTAGCAGTGCTCATGCATTGTCAGCACTAGGTGGGAATGGTCACTATCCCACAGACATTCGTTTCGTTGTGCCCGTTGCTAAGCGCTCTGGAGCACTTTTTATGACGTAAGCGGAACACCTCTTGCCGTTCCATTCTCAGAGCTCCTCAGTTAAGTAATCTGCGACTCTTGGTGCGAATGCCAGAGGAAAACATTTCCAATGTGTCTGGCAGATTGAAACTGGACCTAGAAAACACCTTTGTCAGGAGCTTGCACCTGCACCTTACACACACACAGATTTGCATCACATCTAAATGGCCAGGCTCTTTCTTAGGCAAGTTGAAAGCTGCTGTCAGAAGGCTGTGCTCCTTGTCAGATGGAAGCAGCAGCACGCACATAGCAGTTTGGCAAGCACTAAAGAGCCACAGAAGAGCGTGGTCTAGCAAAACGGGTCAGGAAAAAGCATTTGCTACATGTGCTCTTGTTGTCGCCTAACAACAGGTAGCAACATAAACCAGATGGGGGTGAAGTTCTTGCCGGCGACATCTAACGTCAAATGAGCAAGCGGGCTTACCACAGCTGCGGTCCTCTGGCAGTCTGAAAGCTTTGCGCACAAGCCGCATGCTAAGCGCCTTTCTTTGCCTTTTGGCAGTGCTCGTGCATTGCCAGCACTAGGCGGGAATGGTCACTATCCCGCAGACACGTTTCGTTGTGCCCGTTGCTAAGCGCTCTGGAGCACTGTTTATGACGTAAGCGGAACACCTCTTGCCGTTCCATTCTCAGAGCTACGGAGTTAAGTAATCTGCGACTCTTGGCGTGAATGCCAGAGGAAAACATTTCCAATGTGTCTGGCAGATTGAAACTGGACCTAGAAAACACCTTTGTCAGGAGCTTGCATGTGCACATTACACACACACAGATTTGCAACACATCTAAATGGCCAAGCTCTTCCTTAGGCAAGTTGAAAGCTGCTGTCAGAAGGCTGTGCTCCTTGTCAGATGGAAGCAGCAGCACGCACATAGCAGTTTGGCAAGAACTAAAGAGCTACAGAAGAGCGTGGTCTAGCAAAATGAGGCAGGAAAAAGCATTTGCTACATGTGTCCTCTTTGTCGCCTAACAACAGGTAGCAGCATAAACCAGATGCGGGTGAAGTTCTTGCAGGCGACATCGAACGTCAAATGAGCAAACGGGCTTACCACAGCTGCGGTCCTCTGGCAGTCTGAAAGCTCTGCGCACAAGCCGCATGCTAAGCGCCTTCCTTTGCCTTTTGGCAGTGCTCGTGCATGGCCAGCACTAGGCGGGAATGGTCACTATCCCACAGACACGTTTCGTTGTGCCCATTGCCAAGCGCTCTGGAGCACTGTTTATGACGTAAGCGGAACACCTCTTGCCGTTCCATTCTCAGAGCTCCTCAGTTAAGTAATCTGCGACTCTTGGTGCGAATGCCAGAGGAAAACATTTCCAATGTGTCTGGCATATAAAAACTGAACCTGGAGAACACCTTTGTCAGGAGCTTGCACCTGCACCTTACACGCACACAGATTTGCATCACATCTAAATGGCCAAGCTCTTTCTTAGGCAAGTTGAAAGCTGCTGTCAGAAGGTTGTGCTCCTTGTCAGATGGAAGCAACAGCACGCACATAGCAGTTTGGCGAGCACTAAAGAGCCACAGAAGAGCGTGGTCTAGCAAAATGAAACAGGAAAAAGCATTTGCTACATGTGCTCTTGTTGTCGCCTACAACAGGTAGCAGCATAAACCAGATGGGGGTGAAGTTCTTGCAGGCGACATCGAACGTCAAATGAGCAAGCGGGCTTACCACAGCTGCGGTCCTCTGGCAGTCTGAAAGCTTTGCGCACAAGCCGCATGCTAAGTGCCTTCCTTTGCCTTTTGGCAGTGCCCGTGCATTGCCAGCACTAGGCGGGAATGGTCACGATCCCGCACACCCGTTTCGTTGTGCCCGTTGCTAAGCGCTCTGGTGCTCTGTTTATGACGTAAGCGGAACACCTCTTGCCGTTCCATTCTCAGAGCTCCTCAGTTAAACAATCTGCGACTCTTGGCGTGAATGCCAGAGGAAAACATTACCAATGTGTCTGACAGGGAGAAACTGAACCTAGAGAACACCTTTGTCAGGAGCTTGCACCTGCACCTTACAGACACACAGATTTGCAACACATCTAAATGGCCAAGCTCTTTCTTAGGCAAGTTGAAAGCTGCTGTCAGAAGGCTGTGCTCCTTGTCAGATGGAAGCAGCAGTACGTACATAGGGGTTTGGAAAGAACTAAAGAGCCACAGAAGACCGTGGTCTAGCAAAATGAGGCAGGAAAAAGCATTTGCTACATGTGTCCTCTTTGTCGCCTAACAACAGGTAGCAGCATAAACCAGATGCGGGTGAAGTTCTTGCAGGCGACATCGAACGTCAAATGAGCAAACGGGCTTACCACAGCTGCGGTCCTCTGGCAGTCTGAAAGCTTTGTGCACAAGCCGCATGCTAAGCGCCTTCCTTTGCCTTTTAGCAGTGCTCATGCATTGTCAGCACTAGGTGGGAATGGTCACTATCCCACAGACATTCGTTTCGTTGTGCCCGTTGCTAAGCGCTCTGGAGCACTTTTTATGACGTAAGCGGAACACCTCTTGCCGTTCCATTCTCAGAGCTCCTCAGTTAAGTAATCTGCGACTCTTGGTGCGAATGCCAGAGGAAAACATTTCCAATGTGTCTGGCAGATTGAAACTGGACCTAGAAAACACCTTTGTCAGGAGCTTGCACCTGCACCTTCCACACACACAGATTTGCATCACATCTAAATGGCCAAGCTCTTTCTTAGGCAAGTTGAAAGCTGCTGTCAGAAGGCTGTGCTCCTTGTCAGATGGAAGCAGCAGCACGCACATAGCAGTTTGGCAAGCACTAAAGAGCCACAGAAGAGCGTGGTCTAGCAAAACGGGTCAGGAAAAAGCATTTGCTACATGTGCTCTTGTTGTCGCCTAACAACAGGGAGCAACATAAACCAGATGGGGGTGAAGTTCTTGCCGGCGACATCTAACGTCAAATGAGCAAGCGGGCTTACCACAGCTGCGGTCCTCTGGCAGTCTGAAAGCTTTGCGCACAAGCCGCATGCTAAGCGCCTTTCTTTGCCTTTTGGCAGTGCTCGTGCATTGCCAGCACTAGGCGGGAATGGTCACTATCCCGCAGACACGTTTCGTTGTGCCCGTTGCTAAGCGCTCTGGAGCACTGTTTATGACGAAAGCGGAACACCTCTTGCCGTTCCATTCTCAGAGCTACGGAGTTAAGTAATCTGCGACTCTTGGCGTGAATGCCAGAGGAAAACATTTCCAATGTGTCTGGCAGATTGAAACTGGACCTAGAAAACACCTTTGTCAGGAACTTGCACCTGCACATTACACACACACAGATTTGCAACACATCTAAATGGCCCAGCTCTTTCTTAGGCAAGTTGAAAGCTGCTGTCAGAAGGCTGTGCTCCTTGTCAGATGGAAGCAGCAGCACGCACATAGCAGTTTGGCAAGAAATAAAGAGCTACAGAAGAGCGTGGTCTAGCAAAATGAGGCAGGAAAAAGCATTTGCTACATGTGTCCTCTTTGTCGCCTAACAACAGGTAGCAGCATAAACCAGATGCGGGTGAAGTTCTTGCAGGCGACATCGAACGTCAAATGAGCAAACGGGCTTACCACAGCTGCGGTCCTCTGGCAGTCTGAAAGCTTTGTGCACAAGCCGCATGCTAAGCGCCTTCCTTTGCCTTTTAGCAGTGCTCATGCATTGCCAGCACTAGGTGGGAATGGTCACTATCCCACAGACATTCGTTTCGTTGTGCCCGTTGCTAAGCGCTCTGGAGCACTGTTTATGACGTAAGCGGAACACCTCTTGCCGTTCCATTCTCAGAGCTACGGAGTTAAGTAATCTGCGAATCTTGGCGTGAATGCCAGAGGAAAACATTTCCAATGTGTCTGGCAGATTGAAACTGGACCTAGAAAACACCTTTGTCAGGAGCTTGCACCTGCACCTTCCACACACACAGATTTGCATCACATCTAAATGGCCAAGCTCTTTCTTAGACAAGTTGAAAGCTGCTGTCAGAAGGCTGTGCTCCTTGTCAGATGGAAGCAGCAGCACGCACATAGCAGTTTGGCAAGCACTAAAGAGCCACAGAAGAGCGTGGTCTAGCAAAATGAGGCAGGAAAAAGCATTTGCTACATGTGTCCTTTTTGTCTCCTAACAACAGGTAGCAGCATAAACGAGATGCGAGTGAAGTTCTTGCAGGCGACATCTAACGTCAAATGAGCAAGCGGGCTTACCACAGCTGCGGTCCTCTGGCAGTCTGAAAGCTTTGCGCACAAGCCGCATGCTAAGCGCCTTTCTTTGCCTTTTGGCAGTGCTCGTGCATTGCCAGCACTAGGCGGGAATGGTCACTATCCCGCAGACACGTTTCGTTGTGCCCGTTGCTAAGCGCTCTGGAGCACTGTTTATGACGTAAGCGGAACACCTCTTGCCGTTCCATTCTCAGAGCTACGGAGTTAAGTAATCTGCGACTCTTGGCGTGAATGCCAGAGGAAAACATTTCCAATGTGTCTGGCAGATTGAAACTGGACCTAGAAAACACCTTTGTCAGGAGCTTGCATGTGCACATTACACACACACAGATTTGCAACACATCTAAATGGCCAAGCTCTTCCTTAGGCAAGTTGAAAGCTGCTGTCAGAAGGCTGTGCTCCTTGTCAGATGGAAGCAGCAGCACGCACATAGCAGTTTGGCAAGCACTAAAGAGCCACAGAAGAGCGTGGTCTAGCAAAACGGGTCAGGAAAAAGCATTTGCTACATGTGCTCTTGTTGTCGCCTAACAACAGGTAGCAGCATAAACCAGATGCGGGTGAAGTTCTTGCAGGCGACATCTAACGTCAAATGAGCAAGCGGGCTTACCACAGCTGCGGTCCTCTGGCAGTCTGAAAGCTTTGCGCACAAGCCGCATGCTAAGTGCCTTCCTTTGCCTTTTGGCAGTGCCCGTGCATTGCCAGCACTAGGCGGGAATGGTCACTATCCCGCACACCCGTTTCGTTGTGCCCGTTGCTAAGCGCTCTGGAGCACTGTTTATGACGAAAGCGGAACACCTCTTGCCGTTCCATTCTCAGAGCTACGGAGTTAAGTAATCTGCGACTCTTGGCGTGAATGCCAGAGGAAAACATTTCCAATGTGTCTGGCAGATTGAAACTGGACCTAGAAAACACCTTTGTCAGGAACTTGCACCTGCACATTACACACACACAGATTTGCAACACATCTAAATGGCCCAGCTCTTTCTTAGGCAAGTTGAAAGCTGCTGTCAGAAGGCTGTGCTCCTTGTCAGATGGAAGCAGCAGCACGCACACAGCAGTTTGGCAAGAACCTAAGAGCCACAGAAGAGCGTGGTCTAGCAAAATGAGGCATGAAAAAGCATTTGCTACATGTGTCCTCTTTGTCGCCTTACAACAGGTAGCAGCATAAACCAGATGCGGCTGAAGCTCTTGCAGGCGACATCTAACGTCAAATGAGCAAGCGGGCTTACCACAGCTGCGGTCCTCTGGCAGTCTGAAAGCTTTGCGCACAAGCCGCATGCTAAGTGCCTTTCTTTGCCTTTTGGCAGTGCCCGTGCATTGCCAGCACTAGGCGGGAATGGTCACTATCCCGCACACCCGTTTCGTTGTGCCCGTTGCTAAGCGCTCTGGTGCTCTGTTTATGACGTAAGCGGAACACCTCTTGCCGTTCCATTCTCAGAGCTCCTCAGTTAAACAATCTGCGACTCTTGGCGTGAATGCCAGAGGAAAACATTACCAATGTGTCTGGCAGATTGAAACTGGACCTAGAAAACACCTTTGTCAGGAACTTGCACCTGCACATTACACACACACAGATTTGCAACACATCTAAATGGCCCAGCTCTTTCTTAGGCAAGTTGAAAGCTGCTGTCAGAAGGCTGTGCTCCTTGTCAGATGGAAGCAGCAGCACGCACATAGCAGTTTGGCAAGAAATAAAGAGCTACAGAAGAGCGTGGTCTAGCAAAATGAGGCAGGAAAAAGCATTTGCTACATGTGTCCTCTTTGTCGCCTAACAACAGGTAGCAGCATAAACCAGATGCGGGTGAAGTTCTTGCAGGCGACATCGAACGTCAAATGAGCAAACGGGCTTACCACAGCTGCGGTCCTCTGGCAGTCTGAAAGCTTTGTGCACAAGCCGCATGCTAAGCGCCTTCCTTTGCCTTTTAGCAGTGCTCATGCATTGCCAGCACTAGGTGGGAATGGTCACTATCCCACAGACATTCGTTTCGTTGTGCCCGTTGCTAAGCGCTCTGGAGCACTGTTTATGACGTAAGCGGAACACCTCTTGCCGTTCCATTCTCAGAGCTACGGAGTTAAGTAATCTGCGACTCTTGGCGTGAATGCCAGAGGAAAACATTTCCAATGTGTCTGGCAGATTGAAACTGGACCTAGAAAACACCTTTGTCAGGAGCTTGCACCTGCACCTTCCACACACACAGATTTGCATCACATCTAAATGGCCAAGCTCTTTCTTAGGCAAGTTGAAAGCTGCTGTCAGAAGGCTGTGCTCCTTGTCAGATGGAAGCAGCAGTACGTACATAGGGGTTTGGAAAGAACTAAAGAGCCACAGAAGACCGTGGTCTAGCAAAATGAGGCAGGAAAAAGCATTTGCTACATGTGTCCTCTTTGTCGCCTAACAACAGGTAGCAGCATAAACGAGATGCGAGTGAAGTTCTTGCAGGCGACATCTAACGTCAAATGAGCAAGCGGGCTTACCACAGCTGCGGTCCTCTGGCAGTCTGAAAGCTTTGCGCACAAGCCGCATGCTAAGCGCCTTTCTTTGCCTTTTGGCAGTGCTCGTGCATTGCCAGCACTAGGCGGGAATGGTCACTATCCCGCAGACACGTTTCGTTGTGCCCGTTGCTAAGCGCTCTGGAGCACTGTTTATGACGTAAGCGGAACACCTCTTGCCGTTCCATTCTCAGAGCTACGGAGTTAAGTAATCTGCGACTCTTGGCGTGAATGCCAGAGGAAAACATTTCCAATGTGTCTGGCAGATTGAAACTGGACCTAGAAAACACCTTTGTCAGGAGCTTGCATGTGCACATTACACACACACAGATTTGCAACACATCTAAATGGCCAAGCTCTTCCTTAGGCAAGTTGAAAGCTGCTGTCAGAAGGCTGTGCTCCTTGTCAGATGGAAGCAGCAGCACGCACATAGCAGTTTGGCAAGCACTAAAGAGCCACAGAAGACCGTGGTCTAGCAAAACGGGTCAGGAAAAAGCATTTGCTACATGTGCTCTTGTTGTCGCCTAACAACAGGTAGCAGCATAAACCAGATGCGGGTGAAGTTCTTGCAGGCGACATCTAACGTCAAATGAGCAAGCGGGCTTACCACAGCTGCGGTCCTCTGGCAGTCTGAAAGCTTTGCGCACAAGCCGCATGCTAAGCGCCTTTCTTTGCCTTTTGGCAGTGCTCGTGCATTGCCAGCACTAGGCGGGAATGGTCACTATCCCACAGACACGTTTCGTTGTGCCCATTGCCAAGCGCTCTGGAGCACTGTTTATGACGTAAGCGGAACACCTCTTGCCGTTCCATTCTCAGAGCTCCTCAGTTAAGTAATCTGCGACTCTTGGTGCGAATGCCAGAGGAAAACATTTCCAATGTGTCTGGCATATAAAAACTGAACCTGGAGAACACCTTTGTCAGGAGCTTGCACCTGCACCTTACACGCACACAGATTTGCATCACATCTAAATGGCCAAGCTCTTTCTTAGGCAAGTTGAAAGCTGCTGTCAGAAGGTTGTGCTCCTTGTCAGATGGAAGCAACAGCACGCACATAGCAGTTTGGCGAGCACTAAAGAGCCACAGAAGAGCGTGGTCTAGCAAAATGAAACAGGAAAAAGCATTTGCTACATGTGCTCTTGTTGTCGCCTACAACAGGTAGCAGCATAAACCAGATGGGGGTGAAGTTCTTGCAGGCGACATCGAACGTCAAATGAGCAAGCGGGCTTACCACAGCTGCGGTCCTCTGGCAGTCTGAAAGCTTTGCGCACAAGCCGCATGCTAAGTGCCTTCCTTTGCCTTTTGGCAGTGCCCGTGCATTGCCAGCACTAGGCGGGAATGGTCACTATCCCGCACACCCGTTTCGTTGTGCCCGTTGCTAAGCGCTCTGGTGCTCTGTTTATGACGTAAGCGGAACACCTCTTGCCGTTCCATTCTCAGAGCTCCTCAGTTAAACAATCTGCGACTCTTGGCGTGAATGCCAGAGGAAAACATTACCAATGTTTCTGACAGGGAGAAACTGAACCTAGAGAACACCTTTGTCAGGAGCTTGCACCTGCACCTTACAGACACACAGATTTGCAACACATCTAAATGGCCAAGCTCTTTCTTAGGCAAGTTGAAAGCTGCTGTCAGAAGGCTGTGCTCCTTGTCAGATGGAAGCAGCAGTACGTACATAGGGGTTTGGAAAGAACTAAAGAGCCACAGAAGACCGTGGTCTAGCAAAATGAGGCAGGAAAAAGCATTTGCTACATGTGTCCTCTTTGTCGCCTAACAACAGGTAGCAGCATAAACCAGATGGGGGTGAAGTTCTTGCAGGCGACATCGAACGTCAAATGAGCAAGCGGGCTTACCACAGCTGCGGTCCTCTGGCAGTCTGAAAGCTTTGTGCACAAGCCGCATGCTAAGCGCCTTCCTTTGCCTTTTAGCAGTGCTCATGCATTGTCAGCACTAGGTGGGAATGGTCACTATCCCACAGACATTCGTTTCGTTGTGCCCGTTGCTAAGCGCTCTGGAGCACTTTTTATGACGTAAGCGGAACACCTCTTGCCGTTCCATTCTCAGAGCTACGGAGTTAAGTAATCTGCGACTCTTGGTGCGAATGCCAGAGGAAAACATTTCCAATGTGTCTGGCAGATTGAAACTGGACCTAGAAAACACCTTTGTCAGGAGCTTGCACTTGCACCTTACACACACACAGATTTGCATCACATCTAAATGGCCAAGCTCTTTCTTAGGCAAGTTGAAAGCTGCTGTCAGAAGGCTGTGCTCCTTGTCAGATGGAAGCAGCAGCACGCACACAGCAGTTTGGCAAGAACTAAAGAGCCACAGAAGAGCGTGGTCTAGCAAAATGAAACAGGAAAAAGCATTTGCTACATGTGCTCTTGTTGTCGCCTAACAACAGGTAGCAGCATAAACCAGATGCGGGTGAAGCTCTTGCAGGCGACATCTAACGTCAAATGAGCAAGCGGGCTTACCACAGCTGCGGTCCTCTGGCAGTCTGAAAGCTTTGCGCACAAGCCGCATGCTAAGTGCCTTTCTTTGCCTTTTGGCAGTGCCCGTGCATTGCCAGCACTAGGCGGGAATGGTCACTATCCCGCACACCCGTTTCGTTGTGCCCGTTGCTAAGCGCTCTGGTGCTCTGTTTATGACGTAAGCGGAACACCTCTTGCCGTTCCATTCTCAGAGCTCCTCAGTTAAACAATCTGCGACTCTTGGCGTGAATGCCAGAGGAAAACATTACCAATGTGTCTGACAGGGAGAAACTGAACCTAGGGAACACCTTTGTCAGGAGCTTGCACCTGCACCTTACACACACAGATTTGCATCACATCTAAATGGCCAAGCTCTTTCTTAAGCAAGTTGAAAGCTGCTGTCAGAAGGCTGTGCTCCTTGTCAGATGGAAGCAGCAGCACGCACATAGCAGTTTGGCAAGAAATAAAGAGCTACAGAAGAGCGTGGTCTAGCAAAATGAGGCAGGAAAAAGCATTTGCTACATGTGTCCTCTTTGTCGCCTAACAACAGGTAGCAGCATAAACCAGATGCGGGTGAAGCTCTTGCAGGCGACATCTAACGTCAAATGAGCAAACGGGCTTACCACAGCTGCGGTCCTCTGGCAGTCTGAAAGCATTGTGCACAAGCCGCATGCTAAGCGCCTTCCTTTGCCTTTTAGCAGTGCTCATGCATTGCCAGCACTAGGTGGGAATGGTCACTATCCCACAGACATTCGTTTCGTTGTGCCCGTTGCTAAGCGCTCTGGAGCACTGTTTATGACGTAAGCGGAACACCTCTTGCCGTTCCATTCTCAGAGCTACGGAGTTAAGTAATCTGCGACTCTTGGCGTGAATGCCAGAGGAAAACATTTCCAATGTGTCTGGCAGATTGAAACTGGACCTAGAAAACACCTTTGTCAGGAGCTTGCATGTGCACATTACACACACACAGATTTGCAACACATCTAAATGGCCAAGCTCTTCCTTAGGCAAGTTGAAAGCTGCTGTCAGAAGGCTGTGCTCCTTGTCAGATGGAAGCAGCAGCACGCACATAGCAGTTTGGCAAGCACTAAAGAGCCACAGAAGAGCGTGGTCTAGCAAAACGGGTCAGGAAAAAGCATTTGCTACATGTGCTCTTGTTGTCGCCTAACAACAGGTAGCAGCATAAACCAGATGGGGGTGAAGTTCTTGCAGGCGACATCTAACGTCAAATGAGCAAGCGGGCTTACCACAGCTGCGGTCCTCTGGCAGTCTGAAAGCTTTGCGCACAAGCCGCATGCTAAGCGCCTTTCTTTGCCTTTTGGCAGTGCTCGTGCATTGCCAGCACTAGGCGGGAATGGTCATATCCCGCAGACACGTTTCGTTGTGCCCGTTGCTAAGCGCTCTGGTGCTCTGTTTATGACGTAAGCGGAACACCTCTTGCCGTTCCATTCTCAGAGCTCCTCAGTTAAACAATCTGCGACTCTTGGCGTGAATGCCAGAGGAAAACATTACCAATGTTTCTGACAGGGAGAAACTGAACCTAGAGAACACCTTTGTCAGGAGCTTGCACCTGCACCTTACAGACACACAGATTTGCAACACATCTAAATGGCCAAGCTCTTTCTTAGGCAAGTTGAAAGCTGCTGTCAGAAGGCTGTGCTCCTTGTCAGATGGAAGCAGCAGTACGTACATAGGGGTTTGGAAAGAACTAAAGAGCCACAGAAGACCGTGGTCTAGCAAAATGAGGCAGGAAAAAGCATTTGCTACATGTGCTCTTGTTGTCGCCTAACAACAGGTAGCAGCATAAACCAGATGGGGGTGAAGTTCTTGCAGGCGACATCTAACGTCAAATGAGCAAGCGGGCTTACCACAGCTGCGGTCCTCTGGCAGTCTGAAAGCTTTGCGCACAAGCCGCATGCTAAGCGCCTTTCTTTGCCTTTTGGCAGTGCTCGTGCATTGCCAGCACTAGGCGGGAATGGTCACTATCCCACAGACACGTTTCGTTGTGCCCATTGCCAAGCGCTCTGGAGCACTGTTTATGACGTAAGCGGAACACCTCTTGCCGTTCCATTCTCAGAGCTCCTCAGTTAAGTAATCTGCGACTCTTGGTGCGAATGCCAGAGGAAAACATTTCCAATGTGTCTGGCATATAAAAACTGAACCTGGAGAACACCTTTGTCAGGAGCTTGCACCTGCACCTTACACGCACACAGATTTGCATCACATCTAAATGGCCAAGCTCTTTCTTAGACAAGTTGAAAGCTGCTGTCAGAAGGTTGTGCTCCTTGTCAGATGGAAGCAACAGCACGCACATAGCAGTTTGGCGAGCACTAAAGAGCCACAGAAGAGCGTGGTCTAGCAAAATGAAACAGGAAAAAGCATTTGCTACATGTGCTCTTGTTGTCGCCTACAACAGGTAGCAGCATAAACAAGATGCGGGTGAAGTTCTTGCAGGCGACATCTAACGTCAAATGAGCAAGCGGGCTTACCACAGCTGCGGTCCTCTGGCAGTCTGAAAGCTTTGCGCACAAGCCGCATGCTAAGTGCCTTCCTTTGCCTTTTGGCAGTGCCCGTGCATTGCCAGCACTAGGCGGGAATGGTCACTATCCTGCACACCCGTTTCGTTGTGCCCGTTGCTAAGCGCTCTGGTGCTCTGTTTATGACGTAAGCGGAACACCTCTTGCCGTTCCATTCTCAGAGCTCCTCAGTTAAACAATCTGCGACTCTTGGCGTGAATGCCAGAGGAAAACATTACCAATGTGTCTGACAGGGAGAAACTGAACCTAGGGAACACCTTTGTCAGGAGCTTGCACCTGCACCTTACACACACAGATTTGCATCACATCTAAATGGCCAAGCTCTTTCTTAGGCAAGTTGAAAGCTGCTGTCAGAAGGCTGTGCTCCTTGTCAGATGGAAGCAGCAGCACGCACATAGCAGTTTGGCAAGAAATAAAGAGCTACAGAAGAGCGTGGTCTAGCAAAATGAGGCAGGAAAAAGCATTTGCTACATGTGTCCTCTTTGTCGCCTAACAACAGGTAGCAGCATAAACCAGATGAGGGTGAAGTTCTTGCAGGCGACATCGAACGTCAAATGAGCAAACGGGCTTACCACAGCTGCGGTCCTCTGGCAGTCTGAAAGCTTTGCGCACAAGCCGCATGCTAAGCGCCTTTCTTTGCCTTTTGGCAGTGCTCGTGCATTGCCAGCACTAGGCGGGAATGGTCACTATCCCGCAGACACGTTTCGTTGTGCCCGTTGCTAAGCGCTCTGGAGCACTGTTTATGACGTAAGCGGAACACCTCTTGCCGTTCCATTCTCAGAGCTCCTCAGTTAAGTAATCTGCGACTCTTGGCGTGAATGCCAGAGGAAAACATTTCCAATGTGTCTGGCAGATTGAAACTGGGCCTAGAAAACACCTTTGTCAGGAGCTTGCATGTGCACATTACACACACACAGATTTGCAACACATCTAAATGGCCAAGCTCTTCCTTAGGCAAGTTGAAAGCTGCTGTCAGAAGGCTGTGCTCCTTGTCAGATGGAAGCAGCAGCACGCACATAGCAGTTTGGCAAGAACTAAAGAGCCACAGAAGACCGTGGTCTAGCAATATGAGGCAGGAAAAAGCATTTGCTACATGTGTCCTCTTTGTCGCCTTACAACAGGTAGCAGCATAAACCAGATGCGGGTGAAGTTCTTGCAGGCGACATCTAACGTCAAATGAGCAAGCGGGCTTACCACAGCTGCGGTCCTCTGGCAGTCTGAAAGCTTTGCGCACAAGCCGCATGCTAAGTGCCTTCCTTTGCCTTTTGGCAGTGCCCGTGCATTGCCAGCACTAGGCGGGAATGGTCATATCCCGCAGACACGTTTCGTTGTGCCCGTTGCTAAGCGCTCTGGTGCTCTGTTTATGACGTAAGCGGAACACCTCTTGCCGTTCCATTCTCAGAGCTCCTCAGTTAAACAATCTGCGACTCTTGGCGTGAATGCCAGAGGAAAACATTACCAATGTGTCTGACAGGGAGAAACTGAACCTAGAGAACACCTTTGTCAGGAGCTTGCACCTGCACCTTACAGACACACAGATTTGCAACACATCTAAATGGCCAAGCTCTTTCTTAGGCAAGTTGAAAGCTGCTGTCAGAAGGCTGTGCTCCTTGTCAGATGGAAGCAGCAGTACGTACATAGGGGTTTGGAAAGAACTAAAGAGCCACAGAAGACCGTGGTCTAGCAAAATGAGGCAGGAAAAAGCATTTGCTACATGTGTCCTCTTTGTCGCCTAACAACAGGTAGCAGCATAAACCAGATGCGGGTGAAGTTCTTGCAGGCGACATCGAACGTCAAATGAGCAAGCGGGCTTACCACAGCTGCGGTCCTCTGGCAGTCTGAAAGCTTTGTGCACAAGCCGGATGCTAAGCGCCTTCCTTTGCCTTTTAGCAGTGCTCATGCATTGTCAGCACTAGGTGGGAATGGTCACTATCCCACAGACATTCGTTTCGTTGTGCCCGTTGCTAAGCGCTCTGGAGCACTTTTTATAACGTAAGCGGAACACCTCTTGCCGTTCCATTCTCAGAGCTCCTCAGTTAAGTAATCTGCGACTCTTGGCGCGAATGCCAGAGGAAAACATTTCCAATGTGTCTGGCAGATTGAAACTGGACCTAGAAAACACCTTTGTCAGGAGCTTGCACCTGCACCTTACACACACACAGATTTGCATCACATCTAAATGGCCAAGCTCTTTCTTAGGCAAGTTGAAAGCTGCTGTCAGAAGGCTGTGCTCCTTGTCAGATGGAAGCAGCAGCATGCACATAGCAGTTTGGCAAGAATTAAAGAGCCACAGAAGACCGTGGTCTAGCAAAACGGGTCAGGAAAAAGCATTTGCTACATGTGCTCTTGTTGTCGCCTAACAACAGGTAGCAGCATAAACCAGATGGGGGTGAAGTTCTTGCAGGCGACATCTAACGTCAAATGAGCAAGCGGGCTTACCACAGCTGCGGTCCTCTGGCAGTCTGAAAGCTTTGCGCACAAGCCGCATGCTAAGCGCCTTTCTTTGCCTTTTGGCAGTGCTCGTGCATTGCCAGCACTAGGCGGGAATGGTCACTATCCCGCAGACACGTTTCGTTGTGCCCGTTGCTAAGCGCTCTGGAGCACTGTTTATGACGAAAGCGGAACACCTCTTGCCGTTCCATTCTCAGAGCTCCTCAGTTAAGTAATCTGCGACTCTTGGCGTGAATGCCAGAGGAAAACATTTCCAATGTGTCTGGCAGATTGAAACTGGACCTAGAAAACACCTTTGTCAGGAACTTGCACCTGCACATTACACACACACAGATTTGCAACACATCTAAATGGCCCAGCTCTTTCTTAGGCAAGTTGAAAGCTGCTGTCAGAAGGCTGTGCTCCTTGTCAGATGGAAGCAGCAGCACGCACACAGCAGTTTGGCAAGAACCTAAGAGCCACAGAAGAGCGTGGTCTAGCAAAATGAGGCATGAAAAAGCATTTGCTACATGTGTCCTCTTTGTCGCCTTACAACAGGTAGCAGCATAAACCAGATGCGGCTGAAGCTCTTGCAGGCGACATCTAACGTCAAATGAGCAAGCGGGCTTACCACAGCTGCGGTCCTCTGGCAGTCTGAAAGCTTTGCGCACAAGCCGCATGCTAAGTGCCTTTCTTTGCCTTTTGGCAGTGCCCGTGCATTGCCAGCACTAGGCGGGAATGGTCACTATCCCGCACACCCGTTTCGTTGTGCCCGTTGCTAAGCGCTCTGGTGCTCTGTTTATGACGTAAGCGGAACACCTCTTGCCGTTCCATTCTCAGAGCTCCTCAGTTAAACAATCTGCGACTCTTGGCGTGAATGCCAGAGGAAAACATTACCAATGTGTCTGACAGGGAGAAACTGAACCTAGGGAACACCTTTGTCAGGAGCTTGCACCTGCACCTTACACACACAGATTTGCATCACATCTAAATGGCCAAGCTCTTTCTTAGGCAAGTTGAAAGCTGCTGTCAGAAGGCTGTGCTCCTTGTCAGATGGAAGCAGCAGCACGCGCATAGCAGTTTGGCAAGAAATAAAGAGCTACAGAAGAGCGTGGTCTAGCAAAATGAGGCAGGAAAAAGCATTTGCTACATGTGTCCTCTTTGTCGCCTAACAACAGGTAGCAGCATAAACCAGATGGGGGTGAAGTTCTTGCAGGCGACATCTAACGTCAAATGAGCAAACGGGCTTACCACAGCTGCGGTCCTCTGGCAGTCTGAAAGCTTTGTGCACAAGCCGCATGCTAAGCGCCTTCCTTTGCCTTTTAGCAGTGCTCATGCATTGCCAGCACTAGGTGGGAATGGTCACTATCCCACAGACATTCGTTTCGTTGTGCCCGTTGCTAAGCGCTCTGGAGCACTTTTTATGACGTAAGCGGAACACCTCTTGCCGTTCCATTCTCAGAGCTACGGAGTTAAGTAATCTGCGACTCTTGGCGTGAATGCCAGAGGAAAACATTTCCAATGTGTCTGGCAGATTGAAACTGGACCTAGAAAACACCTTTGTCAGGAGCTTGCACTTGCACCTTACACACACACAGATTTGCATCACATCTAAATGGCCAAGCTCTTTCTTAGGCAAGTTGAAAGCTGCTGTCAGAAGGCTGTGCTCCTTGTCAGATGGAAGCAGCAGCACGCACATAGCAGTTTGGCAAGCACTAAAGAGCCACAGAAGAGCGTGGTCTAGCAAAACGGGTCAGGAAAAAGCATTTGCTACATGTGCTCTTGTTGTCGCCTAACAACAGGTAGCAGCATAAACCAGATGGGGGTGAAGTTCTTGCAGGCGACATCTAACGTCAAATGAGCAAGCGGGCTTACCACAGCTGCGGTCCTCTGGCAGTCTGAAAGCTTTGCGCACAAGCCGCATGCTAAGCGCCTTTCTTTGCCTTTTGGCAGTGCTCGTGCATTGCCAGCACTAGGCGGGAATGGTCATATCCCGCAGACACGTTTCGTTGTGCCCGTTGCTAAGCGCTCTGGAGCACTGTTTATGACGTAAGCGGAACACCTCTTGCCGTTCCATTCTCAGAGCTACGGAGTTAAGTAATCTGCGACTCTTGGCGTGAATGCCAGAGGAAAACATTTCCAATGTGTCTGGCAGATTGAAACTGGACCTAGAAAACACCTTTGTCAGGAGCTTGCACCTGCACCTTCCACACACACAGATTTGCATCACATCTAAATGGCCAAGCTCTTCCTTAGGCAAGTTGAAAGCTGCTGTCAGAAGGCTGTGCTCCTTGTCAGATGGAAGCAGCAGCACGCACATAGCAGTTTGGCAAGAACTAAAGAGCCACAGAAGAGCGTGGTCTAGCAAAATGAGGCAGGAAAAAGCATTTGCTACATGTGTCCTCTTTGTCGCCTTACAACAGGTAGCAGCATAAACCAGATGCGGCTGAAGCTCTTGAAGGCGACATCTAACGTCAAATGAGCAAGCGGGCTTAGCACAGCTGCGGTCCTCTGGCAGTCTGAAAGCTTTGCGCACAAGCCGCATGCTAAGCGCCTTTCTTTGCCTTTTGGCAGTGCTCGTGCATTGCCAGCACTAGGCGGGAATGGTCACTATCCCGCAGACAAGTTTCGTTGTGCCCGTTGCTAAGCGCTCTGGAGCACTGTTTATGACGTAAGCGGAACACCTCTTGCCGTTCCATTCTCAGAGCTCCTCAGTTAAGTAATCTGCGACTCTTGGCGTGAATGCCAGAGGAAAACATTTCCAATGTGTCTGGCAGATTGAAACTGGACCTAGAAAACACCTTTGTCAGGAACTTGCACCTGCACATTACACACACACAGATTTGCAACACATCTAAATGGCCAAGCTCTTTCTTAGGCAAGTTGAAAGCTGCTGTCAGAAGGCTGTGCTCCTTGTCAGATGGAAGCAGCAGCACGCACACAGCAGTTTGGCAAGAACCTAAGAGCCACAGAAGAGCGTGGTCTAGCAAAATGAGGCATGAAAAAGCATTTGCTACATGTGTCCTCTTTGTCGCCTTACAACAGGTAGCAGCATAAACCAGATGCGGCTGAAGCTCTTGCAGGCGACATCTAACGTCAAATGAGCAAGCGGGCTTACCACAGCTGCGGTCCTCTGGCAGTCTGAAAGCTTTGTGCACAAGCCGCATGCTAAGTGCCTTCCTTTGCCTTTTGGCAGTGCCCGTGCATTGCCAGCACTAGGCGGGAATGGTCACTATCCCGCACACCCGTTTCGTTGTGCCCGTTGCTAAGCGCTCTGGTGCTCTGTTTATGACGTAAGCGGAACACCTCTTGCCGTTCCATTCTCAGAGCTCCTCAGTTAAACAATCTGCGACTCTTGGCGTGAATGCCAGAGGAAAACATTACCAATGTGTCTGACAGGGAGAAACTGAACCTAGGGAACACCTTTGTCAGGAGCTTGCATGTGCACCTTACACACACAGATTTGCATCACATCTAAATGGCCAAGCTCTTTCTTAAGCAAGTTGAAAGCTGCTGTCAGAAGGCTGTGCTCCTTGTCAGATGGAAGCAGCAGCACGCACATAGCAGTTTGGCAAGAAATAAAGAGCTACAGAAGAGCGTGGTCTAGCAAAATGAGGCAGGAAAAAGCATTTGCTACATGTGTCCTCTTTGTCGCCTAACAACAGGTAGCAGCATAAACCAGATGCGGGTGAAGTTCTTGCAGGCGACATCGAACGTCAAATGAGCAAACGGGCTTACCACAGCTGCGGTCCTCTGGCAGTCTGAAAGCTTTGTGCAAAAGCCGCATGCTAAGCGCCTTCCTTTGCCTTTTAGCAGTGCTCATGCATTGCCAGCACTAGGTGGGAATGGTCACTATCCCACAGACATTCGTTTTGTTGTGCCCGTTGCTAAGCGCTCTGGAGCACTGTTTATGACGTAAGCGGAACACCTCTTGCCGTTCCATTCTCAGAGCTACGGAGTTAAGTAATCTGCGACTCTTGGCGTGAATGCCAGAGGAAAACATTTCCAATGTGTCTGGCAGATTGAAACTGGACCTAGAAAACACCTTTGTCAGGAGCTTGCACCTGCACCTTCCACACACACAGATTTGCATCACATCTAAATGGCCAAGCTCTTTCTTAGGCAAGTTGAAAGCTGCTGTCAGAAGGCTGTGCTCCTTGTCAGATGGAAGCAGCAGCACGCACATAGCAGTTTGGCAAGAACTAAAGAGCCACAGAAGAGCGTGGTCTAGCAAAATGAGGCAGGAAAAAGCATTTGCTACATGTGTCCTTTTTGTCTCCTAACAACAGGTAGCAGCATAAACGAGATGCGAGTGAAGTTCTTGCAGGCGACATCTAACGTCAAATGAGCAAGCGGGCTTACCACAGCTGCGGTCCTCTGGCAGTCTGAAAGCTTTGCGCACAAGCCGCATGCTAAGCGCCTTTCTTTGCCTTTTGGCAGTGCTCGTGCATTGCCAGCACTAGGCGGGAATGGTCACTATCCCGCAGACACGTTTCGTTGTGCCCGTTGCTAAGCGCTCTGGAGCACTGTTTATGACGTAAGCGGAACACCTCTTGCCGTTCCATTCTCAGAGCTACGGAGTTAAGTAATCTGCGACTCTTGGCGTGAATGCCAGAGGAAAACATTTCCAATGTGTCTGGCAGATTGAAACTGGACCTAGAAAACACCTTTGTCAGGAGCTTGCATGTGCACATTACACACACACAGATTTGCAACACATCTAAATGGCCAAGCTCTTTCTTAGGCAAGTTGAAAGCTGCTGTCAGAAGGCTGTGCTCCTTGTCAGATGGAAGCAGCAGCACGCACATAGCAGTTTGGCAAGCACTAAAGAGCCACAGAAGAGCGTGGTCTAGCAAAACGGGTCAGGAAAAAGCATTTGCTACATGTGCTCTTGTTGTCGCCTAACAACAGGTAGCAGCATAAACCAGATGGGGGTGAAGTTCTTGCAGGCGACATCTAACGTCAAATGAGCAAGCGGGCTTACCACAGCTGCGGTCCTCTGGCAGTCTGAAAGCTTTGCGCACAAGCCGCATGCTAAGCGCCTTTCTTTGCCTTTTGGCAGTGCTCGTGCATTGCCAGCACTAGGCGGGAATGGTCACTATCCCACAGACATTCGTTTCGTTGTGCCCATTGCCAAGCGCTCTGGAGCACTGTTTATGACGTAAGCGGAACACCTCTTGCCGTTCCATTCTCAGAGCTCCTCAGTTAAGTAATCTGCGACTCTTGGTGCGAATGCCAGAGGAAAACATTTCCAATGTGTCTGGCATATAAAAACTGAACCTGGAGAACACCTTTGTCAGGAGCTTGCACCTGCACCTTACACGCACACAGATTTGCATCACATCTTAATGGCCAAGCTCTTTCTTAGACAAGTTGAAAGCTGCTGTCAGAAGGTTGTGCTCCTTGTCAGATGGAAGCAACAGCACGCACATAGCAGTTTGGCGAGCACTAAAGAGCCACAGAAGAGCGTGGTCTAGCAAAATGAAACAGGAAAAAGCATTTGCTACATGTGCTCTTGTTGTCGCCTACAACAGGTAGCAGCATAAACCAGATGCGGGTGAAGTTCTTGCAGGCGACATCTAACGTCAAATGAGCAAGCGGGCTTACCACAGCTGCGGTCCTCTGGCAGTCTGAAAGCTTTGCGCACAAGCCGCATGCTAAGTGCCTTCCTTTGCCTTTTGGCAGTGCCCGTGCATTGCCAGCACTAGGCGGGAATGGTCACTATCCCGCACACCCGTTTCGTTGTGCCCGTTGCTAAGCGCTCTGGTGCTCTGTTTATGACGTAAGCGGAACACCTCTTGCCGTTCCATTCTCAGAGCTCCTCAGTTAAACAATCTGCGACTCTTGGCGTGAATGCCAGAGGAAAACATTACCAATGTGTCTGACAGGGAGAAACTGAACCTAGAGAACACCTTTGTCAGGAGCTTGCACCTGCACCTTACAGACACACAGATTTGCAACACATCTAAATGGCCAAGCTCTTTCTTAGGCAAGTTGAAAGCTGCTGTCAGAAGGCTGTGCTCCTTGTCAGATGGAAGCAGCAGCACGCACATAGCAGTTTGGCAAGCACTAAAGAGCCACAGAAGAGCGTGGTCTAGCAAAATGAGGCAGGAAAAAGCATTTGCTACATGTGTCCTCTTTGTCGCCTAACAACAGGTAGCAGCATAAACCAGATGCGGGTGAAGTTCTTGCAGGCGACATCTAACGTCAAATGAGCAAGCGGGCTTACCACAGCTGCGGTCCTCTGGCAGTCTGAAAGCTTTGTGCACAAGCCGCATGCTAAGCGCCTTCCTTTGCCTTTTAGCAGTGCTCATGCATTGTCAGCACTAGGTGGGAATGGTCACTATCCCACAGACATTCGTTTCGTTGTGCCCGTTGCTAAGTGCTCTGGAGCACTTTTTATGACGTAAGCGGAACACCTCTTGCCGTTCCATTCTCAGAGCTCCTCAGTTAAGTAATCTGCGACTCTTGGTGCGAATGCCAGAGGAAAACATTTCCAATGTGTCTGGCAGATTGAAACTGGACCTAGAAAACACCTTTGTCAGGAGCTTGCACCTGCACCTTACACACACACAGATTTGCAACACATCTAAATGGCCAAGCTCTTTCTTAGGCAAGTTGAAAGCTGCTGTCAGAAGGCTGTGCTCCTTGTCAGATGGAAGCAGCAGCACGCACATAGCAGTTTGGCAAGCACTAAAGAGCCACAGAAGAGCGTGGTCTAGCAAAACGGGTCAGGAAAAAGCATTTGCTACATGTGCTCTTGTTGTCGCCTAACAACAGGTAGCAGCATAAACCAGATGGGGGTGAAGTTCTTGCAGGCGACATCGAACGTCAAATGAGCAAGCGGGCTTACCACAGCTGCGGTCCTCTGGCAGTCTGAAAGCTTTGCGCACAAGCCGCATGCTAAGCGCCTTTCTTTGCCTTTTGGCAGTGCTCGTGCATTGCCAGCACTAGGCGGGAATGGTCACTATCCCGCAGACACGTTTCGTTGTGCCCGTTGCTAAGCGCTCTGGAGCACTGTTTATGACGAAAGCGGAACACCTCTTGCCGTTCCATTCTCAGAGCTACGGAGTTAAGTAATCTGCGACTCTTGGCGTGAATGCCAGAGGAAAACATTTCCAATGTGTCTGGCAGATTGAAACTGGACCTAGAAAACACCTTTGTCAGGAACTTGCACCTGCACATTACACACACACAGATTTGCAACACATCTAAATGGCCAAGCTCTTTCTTAGGCAAGTTGAAAGCTGCTGTCAGAAGGCTGTGCTCCTTGTCAGATGGAAGCAGCAGCACGCACATAGCAGTTTGGCAAGAACTAAAGAGCCACAGAAGACCGTGGTCTAGCAAAATGAGGCAGGAAAAAGCATTTGCTACATGTGTCCTCTTTGTCGCCTTACAACAGGTAGCAGCATAAACCAGATGCGGCTGAAGCTCTTGCAGGCGACATCTAACGTCAAATGAGCAAGCGGGCTTACCACAGCTGCGGTCCTCTGGCAGTCTGAAAGCTTTGCGCACAAGCCGCATGCTAAGTGCCTTTCTTTGCCTTTTGGCAGTGCCCGTGCATTGCCAGCACTAGGCGGGAATGGTCACTATCCCGCACACCCGTTTCGTTGTGCCCGTTGCTAAGCGCTCTGGTGCTCTGTTTATGACGTAAGCGGAACACCTCTTGCCGTTCCATTCTCAGAGCTCCTCAGTTAAACAATCTGCGACTCTTGGCGTGAATGCCAGAGGAAAACATTACCAATGTGTCTGACAGGGAGAAACTGAACCTAGGGAACACCTTTGTCAGGAGCTTGCACCTGCACCTTACACACACAGATTTGCATCACATCTAAATGGCCAAGCTCTTTCTTAAGCAAGTTGAAAGCTGCTGTCAGAAGGCTGTGCTCCTTGTCAGATGGAAGCAGCAGCACGCACATAGCAGTTTGGCAAGAAATAAAGAGCTACAGAAGAGCGTGGTCTAGCAAAATGAGGCAGGAAAAAGCATTTGCTACATGTGTCCTCTTTGTCGCCTAACAACAGGTAGCAGCATAAACCAGATGGGGGTGAAGTTCTTGCAGGCGACATCGAACGTCAAATGAGCAAGCGGGCTTACCACAGCTGCGGTCCTCTGGCAGTCTGAAAGCTTTGTGCACAAGCCGCATGCTAAGCGCCTTCCTTTGCCTTTTAGCAGTGCTCATGCATTGCCAGCACTAGGCGGGAATGGTCACTATCCCACAGACATTCGTTTCGTTGTGCCCGTTGCTAAGCGCTCTGGAGCACTGTTTATGACGTAAGCGGAACACCTCTTGCCGTTCCATTCCCAGAGCTACGGAGTTAAGTAATCTGCGACTCTTGGCGTGAATGCCAGAGGAAAACATTTCCAATGTGTCTGGCAGATTGAAACTGGACCTAGAAAACACCTTTGTCAGGAGCTTGCACCTGCACCTTCCACACACACAGATTTGCATCACATCTAAATGGCCAAGCTCTTCCTTAGGCAAGTTGAAAGCTGCTGTCAGAAGGCTGTGCTCCTTGTCAGATGGAAGCAGCAGTACGTACATAGGGGTTTGGAAAGAACTAAAGAGCCACAGAAGAGCGTGGTCTAGCAAAATGAGGCAGGAAAAAGCATTTGCTACATGTGTCCTCTTTGTCGCCTAACAACAGGTAGCAGCATAAACCAGATGCGGGTGAAGTTCTTGCAGGCGACATCGAACGTCAAATGAGCAAGCGGGCTTACCACAGCTGCGGTCCTCTGGCAGTCTGAAAGCTTTGTGCACAAGCCGCATGCTAAGCGCCTTCCTTTGCCTTTTAGCAGTGCTCATGCATTGCCAGCACTAGGCGGGAATGGTCACTATCCCACAGACACGTTTCGTTGTGCCCATTGCCAAGCGCTCTGGAGCACTGTTTATGACGTAAGCGGAACACCTCTTGCCGTTCCATTCTCAGAGCTCCTCAGTTAAATAATCTGCGACTCTTGGTGCGAATGCCAGAGGAAAACATTTCCAATGTGTCTGGCATATAAAAACTGAACCTGGAGAACACCTTTGTCAGGAGCTTGCACCTGCACCTTACACGCACACAGATTTGCATCACATCTAAATGGCCAAGCTCTTTCTTAGACAAGTTGAAAGCTGCTGTCAGAAGGTTGTGCTCCTTGTCAGATGGAAGCAACAGCACGCACATAGCAGTTTGGCGAGCACTAAAGAGCCACAGAAGAGCGTGGTCTAGCAAAATGAAACAGGAAAAAGCATTTGCTACATGTGCTCTTGTTGTCGCCTACAACAGGTAGCAGCATAAACCAGATGCGGGTGAAGTTCTTGCAGGCGACATCTAACGTCAAATGAGCAAGCGGGCTTACCACAGCTGCGGTCCTCTGGCAGTCTGAAAGCTTTGCGCACAAGCCGCATGCTAAGTGCCTTCCTTTGCCTTTTGGCAGTGCCCGTGCATTGCCAGCACTAGGCGGGAATGGTCACTATCCCGCACACCCGTTTCGTTGTGCCCGTTGCTAAGCGCTCTGGTGCTCTGTTTATGACGTAAGCGGAACACCTCTTGCCGTTCCATTCTCAGAGCTCCTCAGTTAAACAATCTGCGACTCTTGGCGTGAATGCCAGAGGAAAACATTACCAATGTGTCTGACAGGGAGAAACTGAACCTAGAGAACACCTTTGTCAGGAGCTTGCACCTGCACCTTACAGACACACAGATTTGCAACACATCTAAATGGCCAAGCTCTTTCTTAGGCAAGTTGAAAGCTGCTGTCAGAAGGCTGTGCTCCTTGTCAGATGGAAGCAGCAGTACGCACATAGCAGTTTGGCAAGCACTAAAGAGCCACAGAAGAGCGTGGTCTAGCAAAATGAGGCAGGAAAAAGCATTTGCTACATGTGTCCTCTTTGTCGCCTAACAACAGGTAGCAGCATAAACCAGATGGGGGTGAAGTTCTTGCAGGCGACATCGAACGTCAAATGAGCAAGCGGGCTTACCACAGCTGCGGTCCTCTGGCAGTCTGAAAGCTTTGTGCACAAGCCGCATGCTAAGCGCCTTCCTTTGCCTTTTAGCAGTGCTCATGCATTGTCAGCACTAGGTGGGAATGGTCACTATCCCACAGACATTCGTTTCGTTGTGCCCGTTGCTAAGCGCTCTGGAGCACTTTTTATGACGTAAGCGGAACACCTCTTGCCGTTCCATTCTCAGAGCTCCTCAGTTAAGTAATCTGCGACTCTTGGTGCGAATGCCAGAGGAAAACATTTCCAATGTGTCTGGCAGATTGAAACTGGACCTAGAAAACACCTTTGTCAGGAGCTTGCACCTGCACCTTACACACACACAGATTTGCATCACATCTAAATGGCCAAGCTCTTTCTTAGGCAAGTTGAAAGCTGCTGTCAGAAGGCTGTGCTCCTTGTCAGATGGAAGCAGCAGCACGCACATAGCAGTTTGGCAAGCACTAAAGAGCCACAGAAGAGCGTGGTCTAGCAAAACGGGTCAGGAAAAAGCATTTGCTACATGTGCTCTTGTTGTCGCCTAACAACAGGTAGCAGCATAAACCAGATGGGGGTGAAGTTCTTGCAGGCGACATCGAACGTCAAATGAGCAAGCGGGCTTACCACAGCTGCGGTCCTCTGGCAGTCTGAAAGCTTTGTGCACAAGCCGCATGCTAAGCGCCTTCCTTTGCCTTTTAGCAGTGCTCATGCATTGCCAGCACTAGGCGGGAATGGTCACTATCCCACAGACACGTTTCGTTGTGCCCATTGCCAAGCGCTCTGGAGCACTGTTTATGACGTAAGCGGAACACCTCTTGCCGTTCCATTCTCAGAGCTCCTCAGTTAAATAATCTGCGACTCTTGGTGCGAATGCCAGAGGAAAACATTTCCAATGTGTCTGGCATATAAAAACTGAACCTGGAGAACACCTTTGTCAGGAGCTTGCACCTGCACCTTACACGCACACAGATTTGCATCACATCTAAATGGCCAAGCTCTTTCTTAGACAAGTTGAAAGCTGCTGTCAGAAGGTTGTGCTCCTTGTCAGATGGAAGCAACAGCACGCACATAGCAGTTTGACGAGCACTAAAGAGCCACAGAAGAGCGTGGTCTAGCAAAATGAAACAGGAAACAGCATTTGCTACATGTGCTCTTGTTGTCGCCTACAACAGGTAGCAGCATAAACCAGATGGGGGTGAAGTTCTTGCAGGCGACATCGAACGTCAAATGAGCAAGCGGGCTTACCACAGCTGCGGTCCTCTGGCAGTCTGAAAGCTTTGCGCACAAGCCGCATGCTAAGTGCCTTCCTTTGCCTTTTGGCAGTGCCCGTGCATTGCCAGCACTAGGCGGGAATGGTCACGATCCCACAGACACGTTTCGTTGTGCCCATTGCCAAGCGCTCTGGAGCACTGTTTATGACGAAAGCGGAACACCTCTTGCCGTTCCATTCTCAGAGCTACGGAGTTAAGTAATCTGCGACTCTTGGCGTGAATGCCAGAGGAAAACATTTCCAATGTGTCTGGCAGATTGAAACTGGACCTAGAAAACACCTTTGTCAGGAGCTTGCACCTGCACCTTACACGCACACAGATTTGCATCACATCTAAATGGCCAAGCTCTTTCTTAGACAAGTTGAAAGCTGCTGTCAGAAGGTTGTGCTCCTTGTCAGATGGAAGCAACAGCACGCACATAGCAGTTTGGCGAGCACTAAAGAGCCACAGAAGAGCGTGGTCTAGCAAAATGAAACAGGAAAAAGCATTTGCTACATGTGCTCTTGTTGTCGCCTACAACAGGTAGCAGCATAAACCAGATGCGGGTGAAGTTCTTGCAGGCGACATCGAACGTCAAATGAGCAAGCGGGCTTACCACAGCTGCGGTCCTCTGGCAGTCTGAAAGCTTTGCGCACAAGCCGCATGCTAAGTGCCTTCCTTTGCCTTTTGGCAGTGCCCGTGCATTGCCAGCACTAGGCGGGAATGGTCACTATCCCGCACACCCGTTTCGTTGTGCCCGTTGCTAAGCGCTCTGGTGCTCTGTTTATGACGTAAGCGGAACACCTCTTGCCGTTCCATTCTCAGAGCTCCTCAGTTAAACAATCTGCGACTCTTGGCGTGAATGCCAGAGGAAAACATTACCAATGTGTCTGACAGGGAGAAACTGAACCTAGGGAACACCTTTGTCAGGAGCTTGCACCTGCACCTTACACACACAGATTTGCATCACATCTAAATGGCCAAGCTCTTTCTTAAGCAAGTTGAAAGCTGCTGTCAGAAGGCTGTGCTCCTTGTCAGATGGAAGCAGCAGTACGCACATAGCAGTTTGGCAAGCACTAAAGAGCCACAGAAGAGCGTGGTCTAGCAAAATGAGGCAGGAAAAAGCATTTGCTACATGTGTCCTCTTTGTCGCCTAACAACAGGTAGCAGCATAAACCAGATGCGGGTGAAGTTCTTGCAGGCGACATCGAACGTCAAATGAGCAAGCGGGCTTACCACAGCTGCGGTCCTCTGGCAGTCTGAAAGCTTTGTGCACAAGCCGCATGCTAAGCGCCTTCCTTTGCCTTTTAGCAGTGCTCATGCATTGTCAGCACTAGGTGGGAATGGTCACTATCCCACAGACATTCGTTTCGTTGTGCCCGTTGCTAAGCGCTCTGGAGCACTTTTTATGACGTAAGCGGAACACCTCTTGCCGTTCCATTCTCAGAGCTCCTCAGTTAAGTAATCTGCGACTCTTGGTGCGAATGCCAGAGGAAAACATTTCCAATGTGTCTGGCAGATTGAAACTGGACCTAGAAAACACCTTTGTCAGGAGCTTGCACCTGCACCTTACACACACACAGATTTGCATCACATCTAAATGGCCAAGCTCTTTCTTAGGCAAGTTGAAAGCTGCTGTCAGAAGGCTGTGCTCCTTGTCAGATGGAAGCAGCAGTACGTACATAGGGGTTTGGAAAGAACTAAAGAGCCACAGAAGAGCGTGGTCTAGCAAAATGAAACAGGAAAAAGCATTTGCTACATGTGCTCTTGTTGTCGCCTACAACAGGTAGCAGCATAAACCAGATGGGGGTGAAGTTCTTGCAGGCGACATCGAACGTCAAATGAGCAAGCGGGCTTACCACAGCTGCGGTCCTCTGGCAGTCTGAAAGCTTTGCGCACAAGCCGCATGCTAAGTGCCTTCCTTTGCCTTTTGGCAGTGCCCGTGCATTGCCAGCACTAGGCGGGAATGGTCACGATCCCGCACACCCGTTTCGTTGTGCCCGTTGCTAAGCGCTCTGGTGCTCTGTTTATGACGTAAGCGGAACACCTCTTGCCGTTCCATTCTCAGAGCTCCTCAGTTAAACAATCTGCGACTCTTGGCGTGAATGCCAGAGGAAAACATTACCAATGTGTCTGACAGGGAGAAACTGAACCTAGAGAACACCTTTGTCAGGAGCTTGCACCTGCACCTTACAGACACACAGATTTGCAACACATCTAAATGGCCAAGCTCTTTCTTAGGCAAGTTGAAAGCTGCTGTCAGAAGGCTGTGCTCCTTGTCAGATGGAAGCAGCAGTACGTACATAGGGGTTTGGAAAGAACTAAAGAGCCACAGAAGAGCGTGGTCTAGCAAAATGAAGCAGGAAAAAGCATTTGCTACATGTGTCCTCTTTGTCGCCTAACAACAGGTAGCAGCATAAACCAGATGCGGGTGAAGTTCTTGCAGGCGACATCGAACGTCAAATGAGCAAACGGGCTTACCACAGCTGCGGTCCTCTGGCAGTCTGAAAGCTTTGTGCACAAGCCGCATGCTAAGCGCCTTCCTTTGCCTTTTAGCAGTGCTCATGCATTGTCAGCACTAGGTGGGAATGGTCACTATCCCACAGACATTCGTTTCGTTGTGCCCGTTGCTAAGCGCTCTGGAGCACTTTTTATGACGTAAGCGGAACACCTCTTGCCGTTCCATTCTCAGAGCTCCTCAGTTAAGTAATCTGCGACTCTTGGCGTGAATGCCAGAGGAAAACATTTCCAATGTGTCTGGCAGATTGAAACTGGACCTAGAAAACACCTTTGTCAGGAACTTGCACCTGCACATTACACACACACAGATTTGCAACACATCTAAATGGCCAAGCTCTTTCTTAGGCAAGTTGAAAGCTGCTGTCAGAAGGCTGTGCTCCTTGTCAGATGGAAGCAGCAGCACGCACACAGCAGTTTGGCAAGAACCTAAGAGCCACAGAAGAGCGTGGTCTAGCAAAATGAGGCATGAAAAAGCATTTGCTACATGTGTCCTCTTTGTCGCCTTACAACAGGTAGCAGCATAAACCAGATGCGGCTGAAGCTCTTGCAGGCGACATCTAACGTCAAATGAGCAAGCGGGCTTACCACAGCTGCGGTCCTCTGGCAGTCTGAAAGCTTTGTGCACAAGCCGCATGCTAAGTGCCTTCCTTTGCCTTTTGGCAGTGCCCGTGCATTGCCAGCACTAGGCGGGAATGGTCACTATCCCGCACACCCGTTTCGTTGTGCCCGTTGCTAAGCGCTCTGGTGCTCTGTTTATGACGTAAGCGGAACACCTCTTGCCGTTCCATTCTCAGAGCTCCTCAGTTAAACAATCTGCGACTCTTGGCGTGAATGCCAGAGGAAAACATTACCAATGTGTCTGACAGGGAGAAACTGAACCTAGGGAACACCTTTGTCAGGAGCTTGCACCTGCACCTTACACACACAGATTTGCATCACATCTAAATGGCCAAGCTCTTTCTTAAGCAAGTTGAAAGCTGCTGTCAGAAGGCTGTGCTCCTTGTCAGATGGAAGCAGCAGCACGCACATAGCAGTTTGGCAAGAAATAAAGAGCTACAGAAGAGCGTGGTCTAGCAAAATGAGGCAGGAAAAAGCATTTGCTACATGTGTCCTCTTTGTCGCCTAACAACAGGTAGCAGCATAAACCAGATGCGAGTGAAGTTCTTGCAGGCGACATCGAACGTCAAATGAGCAAACGGGCTTACCACAGCTGCGGTCCTCTGGCAGTCTGAAAGCTTTGTGCACAAGCCGCATGCTAAGCGCCTTCCTTTGCCTTTTAGCAGTGCTCATGCATTGCCAGCACTAGGTGGGAATGGTCACTATCCCACAGACATTCGTTTCGTTGTGCCCGTTGCTAAGCGCTCTGGAGCACTGTTTATGACGTAAGCGGAACACCTCTTGCCGTTCCATTCTCAGAGCTACGGAGTTAAGTAATCTGCGACTCTTGGCGTGAATGCCAGAGGAAAACATTTCCAATGTGTCTGGCAGATTGAAACTGGACCTAGAAAACACCTTTGTCAGGAGCTTGCACCTGCACCTTCCACACACACAGATTTGCATCACATCTAAATGGCCAAGCTCTTCCTTAGGCAAGTTGAAAGCTGCTGTCAGAAGGCTGTGCTCCTTGTCAGATGGAAGCAGCAGCACGCACATAGCAGTTTGGCAAGAACTAAAGAGCCACAGAAGACCGTGGTCTAGCAAAATGAAACAGGAAAAAGCATTTGCTACATGTGTCCTTTTTGTCTCCTAACAACAGGTAGCAGCATAAACGAGATGCGAGTGAAGTTCTTGCAGGCGACATCTAACGTCAAATGAGCAAGCGGGCTTACCACAGCTGCGGTCCTCTGGCAGTCTGAAAGCTTTGCGCACAAGCCGCATGCTAAGCGCCTTTCTTTGCCTTTTGGCAGTGCTCGTGCATTGCCAGCACTAGGCGGGAATGGTCACTATCCCGCAGACACGTTTCGTTGTGCCCGTTGCTAAGCGCTCTGGAGCACTGTTTATGACGTAAGCGGAACACCTCTTGCCGTTCCATTCTCAGAGCTACGGAGTTAAGTAATCTGCGACTCTTGGCGTGAATGCCAGAGGAAAACATTTCCAATGTGTCTGGCAGATTGAAACTGGACCTAGAAAACACCTTTGTCAGGAGCTTGCATGTGCACATTACACACACACAGATTTGCAACACATCTAAATGGCCCAGCTCTTTCTTAGGCAAGTTGAAAGCTGCTGTCAGAAGGCTGTGCTCCTTGTCAGATGGAAGCAGCAGCACGCACATAGCAGTTTGGCAAGCACTAAAGAGCCACAGAAGAGCGTGGTCTAGCAAAACGGGTCAGGAAAAAGCATTTGCTACATGTGCTCTTGTTGTCGCCTAACAACAGGTAGCAGCATAAACCAGATGGGGGTGAAGTTCTTGCAGGCGACATCTAACGTCAAATGAGCAAGCGGGCTTACCACAGCTGCGGTCCTCTGGCAGTCTGAAAGCTTTGCGCACAAGCCGCATGCTAAGCGCCTTTCTTTGCCTTTTGGCAGTGCTCGTGCATTGCCAGCACTAGGCGGGAATGGTCACTATCCCACAGACACGTTTCGTTGTGCCCATTGCCAAGCGCTCTGGAGCACTGTTTATGACGTAAGCGGAACACCTCTTGCCGTTCCATTCTCAGAGCTCCTCAGTTAAGTAATCTGCGACTCTTGGTGCGAATGCCAGAGGAAAACATTTCCAATGTGTCTGGCATATAAAAACTGAACCTGGAGAACACCTTTGTCAGGAGCTTGCACCTGCACCTTACACGCACACAGATTTGCATCACATCTTAATGGCCAAGCTCTTTCTTAGACAAGTTGAAAGCTGCTGTCAGAAGGTTGTGCTCCTTGTCAGATGGAAGCAACAGCACGCACATAGCAGTTTGGCGAGCACTAAAGAGCCACAGAAGAGCGTGGTCTAGCAAAATGAAACAGGAAAAAGCATTTGCTACATGTGCTCTTGTTGTCGCCTACAACAGGTAGCAGCATAAACCAGATGCGGGTGAAGTTCTTGCAGGCGACATCTAACGTCAAATGAGCAAGCGGGCTTACCACAGCTGCGGTCCTCTGGCAGTCTGAAAGCTTTGCGCACAAGCCGCATGCTAAGTGCCTTCCTTTGCCTTTTGGCAGTGCCCGTGCATTGCCAGCACTAGGCGGGAATGGTCATATCCCGCAGACACGTTTCGTTGTGCCCGTTGCTAAGCGCTCTGGTGCTCTGTTTATGACGTAAGCGGAACACCTCTTGCCGTTCCATTCTCAGAGCTCCTCAGTTAAACAATCTGCGACTCTTGGCGTGAATGCCAGAGGAAAACATTACCAATGTGTCTGACAGGGAGAAACTGAACCTAGAGAACACCTTTGTCAGGAGCTTGCACCTGCACCTTACAGACACACAGATTTGCAACACATCTAAATGGCCAAGCTCTTTCTTAGGCAAGTTGAAAGCTGCTGTCAGAAGGCTGTGCTCCTTGTCAGATGGAAGCAGCAGTACGTACATAGGGGTTTGGAAAGAACTAAAGAGCCACAGAAGACCGTGGTCTAGCAAAATGAGGCAGGAAAAAGCATTTGCTACATGTGTCCTCTTTGTCGCCTAACAACAGGTAGCAGCATAAACCAGATGCGGGTGAAGTTCTTGCAGGCGACATCGAACGTCAAATGAGCAAGCGGGCTTACCACAGCTGCGGTCCTCTGGCAGTCTGAAAGCTTTGTGCACAAGCCGGATGCTAAGCGCCTTCCTTTGCCTTTTAGCAGTGCTCATGCATTGTCAGCACTAGGTGGGAATGGTCACTATCCCACAGACATTCGTTTCGTTGTGCCCGTTGCTAAGCGCTCTGGAGCACTTTTTATAACGTAAGCGGAACACCTCTTGCCGTTCCATTCTCAGAGCTCCTCAGTTAAGTAATCTGCGACTCTTGGCGCGAATGCCAGAGGAAAACATTTCCAATGTGTCTGGCAGATTGAAACTGGACCTAGAAAACACCTTTGTCAGGAGCTTGCACCTGCACCTTACACACACACAGATTTGCATCACATCTAAATGGCCAAGCTCTTTCTTAGGCAAGTTGAAAGCTGCTGTCAGAAGGCTGTGCTCCTTGTCAGATGGAAGCAGCAGCATGCACATAGCAGTTTGGCAAGAATTAAAGAGCCACAGAAGACCGTGGTCTAGCAAAACGGGTCAGGAAAAAGCATTTGCTACATGTGTCCTCTTTGTCGCCTTACAACAGGTAGCAGCATAAACCAGATGCGGCTGAAGCTCTTGCAGGCGACATCTAACGTCAAATGAGCAAGCGGGCTTACCACAGCTGCGGTCCTCTGGCAGTCTGAAAGCTTTGCGCACAAGCCGCATGCTAAGTGCCTTTCTTTGCCTTTTGGCAGTGCCCGTGCATTGCCAGCACTAGGCGGGAATGGTCACTATCCCGCACACCCGTTTCGTTGTGCCCGTTGCTAAGCGCTCTGGTGCTCTGTTTATGACGTAAGCGGAACACCTCTTGCCGTTCCATTCTCAGAGCTCCTCAGTTAAACAATCTGCGACTCTTGGCGTGAATGCCAGAGGAAAACATTACCAATGTGTCTGACAGGGAGAAACTGAACCTAGGGAACACCTTTGTCAGGAGCTTGCACCTGCACCTTACACACACAGATTTGCATCACATCTAAATGGCCAAGCTCTTTCTTAGGCAAGTTGAAAGCTGCTGTCAGAAGGCTGTGCTCCTTGTCAGATGGAAGCAGCAGCACGCGCATAGCAGTTTGGCAAGAAATAAAGAGCTACAGAAGAGCGTGGTCTAGCAAAATGAGGCAGGAAAAAGCATTTGCTACATGTGTCCTCTTTGTCGCCTAACAACAGGTAGCAGCATAAACCAGATGGGGGTGAAGTTCTTGCAGGCGACATCTAACGTCAAATGAGCAAACGGGCTTACCACAGCTGCGGTCCTCTGGCAGTCTGAAAGCTTTGTGCACAAGCCGCATGCTAAGCGCCTTCCTTTGCCTTTTAGCAGTGCTCATGCATTGCCAGCACTAGGTGGGAATGGTCACTATCCCACAGACATTCGTTTCGTTGTGCCCGTTGCTAAGCGCTCTGGAGCACTTTTTATGACGTAAGCGGAACACCTCTTGCCGTTCCATTCTCAGAGCTACGGAGTTAAGTAATCTGCGACTCTTGGCGTGAATGCCAGAGGAAAACATTTCCAATGTGTCTGGCAGATTGAAACTGGACCTAGAAAACACCTTTGTCAGGAGCTTGCACTTGCACCTTACACACACACAGATTTGCATCACATCTAAATGGCCAAGCTCTTTCTTAGGCAAGTTGAAAGCTGCTGTCAGAAGGCTGTGCTCCTTGTCAGATGGAAGCAGCAGCACGCACATAGCAGTTTGGCAAGCACTAAAGAGCCACAGAAGAGCGTGGTCTAGCAAAACGGGTCAGGAAAAAGCATTTGCTACATGTGCTCTTGTTGTCGCCTAACAACAGGTAGCAGCATAAACCAGATGGGGGTGAAGTTCTTGCAGGCGACATCTAACGTCAAATGAGCAAGCGGGCTTACCACAGCTGCGGTCCTCTGGCAGTCTGAAAGCTTTGCGCACAAGCCGCATGCTAAGCGCCTTTCTTTGCCTTTTGGCAGTGCTCGTGCATTGCCAGCACTAGGCGGGAATGGTCATATCCCGCAGACACGTTTCGTTGTGCCCGTTGCTAAGCGCTCTGGAGCACTGTTTATGACGTAAGCGGAACACCTCTTGCCGTTCCATTCTCAGAGCTACGGAGTTAAGTAATCTGCGACTCTTGGCGTGAATGCCAGAGGAAAACATTTCCAATGTGTCTGGCAGATTGAAACTGGACCTAGAAAACACCTTTGTCAGGAGCTTGCACCTGCACCTTCCACACACACAGATTTGCATCACATCTAAATGGCCAAGCTCTTCCTTAGGCAAGTTGAAAGCTGCTGTCAGAAGGCTGTGCTCCTTGTCAGATGGAAGCAGCAGCACGCACATAGCAGTTTGGCAAGAACTAAAGAGCCACAGAAGAGCGTGGTCTAGCAAAATGAGGCAGGAAAAAGCATTTGCTACATGTGTCCTCTTTGTCGCCTTACAACAGGTAGCAGCATAAACCAGATGCGGCTGAAGCTCTTGAAGGCGACATCTAACGTCAAATGAGCAAGCGGGCTTAGCACAGCTGCGGTCCTCTGGCAGTCTGAAAGCTTTGCGCACAAGCCGCATGCTAAGCGCCTTTCTTTGCCTTTTGGCAGTGCTCGTGCATTGCCAGCACTAGGCGGGAATGGTCACTATCCCGCAGACAAGTTTCGTTGTGCCCGTTGCTAAGCGCTCTGGAGCACTGTTTATGACGTAAGCGGAACACCTCTTGCCGTTCCATTCTCAGAGCTCCTCAGTTAAGTAATCTGCGACTCTTGGCGTGAATGCCAGAGGAAAACATTTCCAATGTGTCTGGCAGATTGAAACTGGACCTAGAAAACACCTTTGTCAGGAACTTGCACCTGCACATTACACACACACAGATTTGCAACACATCTAAATGGCCAAGCTCTTTCTTAGGCAAGTTGAAAGCTGCTGTCAGAAGGCTGTGCTCCTTGTCAGATGGAAGCAGCAGCACGCACACAGCAGTTTGGCAAGAACCTAAGAGCCACAGAAGAGCGTGGTCTAGCAAAATGAGGCATGAAAAAGCATTTGCTACATGTGTCCTCTTTGTCGCCTTACAACAGGTAGCAGCATAAACCAGATGCGGCTGAAGCTCTTGCAGGCGACATCTAACGTCAAATGAGCAAGCGGGCTTACCACAGCTGCGGTCCTCTGGCAGTCTGAAAGCTTTGTGCACAAGCCGCATGCTAAGTGCCTTCCTTTGCCTTTTGGCAGTGCCCGTGCATTGCCAGCACTAGGCGGGAATGGTCACTATCCCGCACACCCGTTTCGTTGTGCCCGTTGCTAAGCGCTCTGGTGCTCTGTTTATGACGTAAGCGGAACACCTCTTGCCGTTCCATTCTCAGAGCTCCTCAGTTAAACAATCTGCGACTCTTGGCGTGAATGCCAGAGGAAAACATTACCAATGTGTCTGACAGGGAGAAACTGAACCTAGGGAACACCTTTGTCAGGAGCTTGCATGTGCACCTTACACACACAGATTTGCATCACATCTAAATGGCCAAGCTCTTTCTTAAGCAAGTTGAAAGCTGCTGTCAGAAGGCTGTGCTCCTTGTCAGATGGAAGCAGCAGCACGCACATAGCAGTTTGGCAAGAAATAAAGAGCTACAGAAGAGCGTGGTCTAGCAAAATGAGGCAGGAAAAAGCATTTGCTACATGTGTCCTCTTTGTCGCCTAACAACAGGTAGCAGCATAAACCAGATGCGGGTGAAGTTCTTGCAGGCGACATCGAACGTCAAATGAGCAAACGGGCTTACCACAGCTGCGGTCCTCTGGCAGTCTGAAAGCTTTGTGCAAAAGCCGCATGCTAAGCGCCTTCCTTTGCCTTTTAGCAGTGCTCATGCATTGCCAGCACTAGGTGGGAATGGTCACTATCCCACAGACATTCGTTTTGTTGTGCCCGTTGCTAAGCGCTCTGGAGCACTGTTTATGACGTAAGCGGAACACCTCTTGCCGTTCCATTCTCAGAGCTACGGAGTTAAGTAATCTGCGACTCTTGGCGTGAATGCCAGAGGAAAACATTTCCAATGTGTCTGGCAGATTGAAACTGGACCTAGAAAACACCTTTGTCAGGAGCTTGCACCTGCACCTTCCACACACACAGATTTGCATCACATCTAAATGGCCAAGCTCTTCCTTAGGCAAGTTGAAAGCTGCTGTCAGAAGGCTGTGCTCCTTGTCAGATGGAAGCAGCAGCACGCACATAGCAGTTTGGCAAGAACTAAAGAGCCACAGAAGAGCGTGGTCTAGCAAAATGAGGCAGGAAAAAGCATTTGCTACATGTGTCCTTTTTGTCTCCTAACAACAGGTAGCAGCATAAACGAGATGCGAGTGAAGTTCTTGCAGGCGACATCTAACGTCAAATGAGCAAGCGGGCTTACCACAGCTGCGGTCCTCTGGCAGTCTGAAAGCTTTGCGCACAAGCCGCATGCTAAGCGCCTTTCTTTGCCTTTTGGCAGTGCTCGTGCATTGCCAGCACTAGGCGGGAATGGTCACTATCCCGCAGACACGTTTCGTTGTGCCCGTTGCTAAGCGCTCTGGAGCACTGTTTATGACGTAAGCGGAACACCTCTTGCCGTTCCATTCTCAGAGCTACGGAGTTAAGTAATCTGCGACTCTTGGCGTGAATGCCAGAGGAAAACATTTCCAATGTGTCTGGCAGATTGAAACTGGACCTAGAAAACACCTTTGTCAGGAGCTTGCATGTGCACATTACACACACACAGATTTGCAACACATCTAAATGGCCAAGCTCTTTCTTAGGCAAGTTGAAAGCTGCTGTCAGAAGGCTGTGCTCCTTGTCAGATGGAAGCAGCAGCACGCACATAGCAGTTTGGCAAGCACTAAAGAGCCACAGAAGAGCGTGGTCTAGCAAAACGGGTCAGGAAAAAGCATTTGCTACATGTGCTCTTGTTGTCGCCTAACAACAGGTAGCAGCATAAACCAGATGGGGGTGAAGTTCTTGCAGGCGACATCTAACGTCAAATGAGCAAGCGGGCTTACCACAGCTGCGGTCCTCTGGCAGTCTGAAAGCTTTGCGCACAAGCCGCATGCTAAGCGCCTTTCTTTGCCTTTTGGCAGTGCTCGTGCATTGCCAGCACTAGGCGGGAATGGTCACTATCCCACAGACATTCGTTTCGTTGTGCCCATTGCCAAGCGCTCTGGAGCACTGTTTATGACGTAAGCGGAACACCTCTTGCCGTTCCATTCTCAGAGCTCCTCAGTTAAGTAATCTGCGACTCTTGGTGCGAATGCCAGAGGAAAACATTTCCAATGTGTCTGGCATATAAAAACTGAACCTGGAGAACACCTTTGTCAGGAGCTTGCACCTGCACCTTACACGCACACAGATTTGCATCACATCTTAATGGCCAAGCTCTTTCTTAGACAAGTTGAAAGCTGCTGTCAGAAGGTTGTGCTCCTTGTCAGATGGAAGCAACAGCACGCACATAGCAGTTTGGCGAGCACTAAAGAGCCACAGAAGAGCGTGGTCTAGCAAAATGAAACAGGAAAAAGCATTTGCTACATGTGCTCTTGTTGTCGCCTACAACAGGTAGCAGCATAAACCAGATGCGGGTGAAGTTCTTGCAGGCGACATCTAACGTCAAATGAGCAAGCGGGCTTACCACAGCTGCGGTCCTCTGGCAGTCTGAAAGCTTTGCGCACAAGCCGCATGCTAAGTGCCTTCCTTTGCCTTTTGGCAGTGCCCGTGCATTGCCAGCACTAGGCGGGAATGGTCACTATCCCGCACACCCGTTTCGTTGTGCCCGTTGCTAAGCGCTCTGGTGCTCTGTTTATGACGTAAGCGGAACACCTCTTGCCGTTCCATTCTCAGAGCTCCTCAGTTAAACAATCTGCGACTCTTGGCGTGAATGCCAGAGGAAAACATTACCAATGTGTCTGACAGGGAGAAACTGAACCTAGAGAACACCTTTGTCAGGAGCTTGCACCTGCACCTTACAGACACACAGATTTGCAACACATCTAAATGGCCAAGCTCTTTCTTAGGCAAGTTGAAAGCTGCTGTCAGAAGGCTGTGCTCCTTGTCAGATGGAAGCAGCAGCACGCACATAGCAGTTTGGCAAGCACTAAAGAGCCACAGAAGAGCGTGGTCTAGCAAAATGAGGCAGGAAAAAGCATTTGCTACATGTGTCCTCTTTGTCGCCTAACAACAGGTAGCAGCATAAACCAGATGCGGGTGAAGTTCTTGCAGGCGACATCTAACGTCAAATGAGCAAGCGGGCTTACCACAGCTGCGGTCCTCTGGCAGTCTGAAAGCTTTGTGCACAAGCCGGATGCTAAGCGCCTTCCTTTGCCTTTTAGCAGTGCTCATGCATTGTCAGCACTAGGTGGGAATGGTCACTATCCCACAGACATTCGTTTCGTTGTGCCCGTTGCTAAGCGCTCTGGAGCACTTTTTATGACGTAAGCGGAACACCTCTTGCCGTTCCATTCTCAGAGCTCCTCAGTTAAGTAATCTGCGACTCTTGGTGCGAATGCCAGAGGAAAACATTTCCAATGTGTCTGGCAGATTGAAACTGGACCTAGAAAACACCTTTGTCAGGAGCTTGCACCTGCACCTTACACACACACAGATTTGCATCACATCTAAATGGCCAAGCTCTTTCTTAGGCAAGTTGAAAGCTGCTGTCAGAAGGCTGTGCTCCTTGTCAGATGGAAGCAGCAGCACGCACATAGCAGTTTGGCAAGCACTAAAGAGCCACAGAAGAGCGTGGTCTAGCAAAACGGGTCAGGAAAAAGCATTTGCTACATGTGCTCTTGTTGTCGCCTAACAACAGGTAGCAGCATAAACCAGATGGGGGTGAAGTTCTTGCAGGCGACATCGAACGTCAAATGAGCAAGCGGGCTTACCACAGCTGCGGTCCTCTGGCAGTCTGAAAGCTTTGTGCACAAGCCGCATGCTAAGCGCCTTCCTTTGCCTTTTAGCAGTGCTCATGCATTGCCAGCACTAGGCGGGAATGGTCACTATCCCACAGACACGTTTCGTTGTGCCCGTTGCCAAGCGCTCTGGAGCACTGTTTATGACGTAAGCGGAACACCTCTTGCCGTTCCATTCTCAGAGCTCCTCAGTTAAATAATCTGCGACTCTTGGTGCGAATGCCAGAGGAAAACATTTCCAATGTGTCTGGCATATAAAAACTGAACCTGGAGAACACCTTTGTCAGGAGCTTGCACCTGCACCTTACACGCACACAGATTTGCATCACATCTAAATGGCCAAGCTCTTTCTTAGACAAGTTGAAAGCTGCTGTCAGAAGGTTGTGCTCCTTGTCAGATGGAAGCAACAGCACGCACATAGCAGTTTGGCGAGCACTAAAGAGCCACAGAAGAGCGTGGTCTAGCAAAATGAAACAGGAAACAGCATTTGCTACATGTGCTCTTGTTGTCGCCTACAACAGGTAGCAGCATAAACCAGATGGGGGTGAAGTTCTTGCAGGCGACATCGAACGTCAAATGAGCAAGCGGGCTTACCACAGCTGCGGTCCTCTGGCAGTCTGAAAGCTTTGCGCACAAGCCGCATGCTAAGTGCCTTCCTTTGCCTTTTGGCAGTGCCCGTGCATTGCCAGCACTAGGCGGGAATGGTCACGATCCCACAGACACGTTTCGTTGTGCCCATTGCCAAGCGCTCTGGAGCACTGTTTATGACGAAAGCGGAACACCTCTTGCCGTTCCATTCTCAGAGCTACGGAGTTAAGTAATCTGCGACTCTTGGCGTGAATGCCAGAGGAAAACATTTCCAATGTGTCTGGCAGATTGAAACTGGACCTAGAAAACACCTTTGTCAGGAGCTTGCACCTGCACCTTACACGCACACAGATTTGCATCACATCTAAATGGCCAAGCTCTTTCTTAGACAAGTTGAAAGCTGCTGTCAGAAGGTTGTGCTCCTTGTCAGATGGAAGCAACAGCACGCACATAGCAGTTTGGCGAGCACTAAAGAGCCACAGAAGAGCGTGGTCTAGCAAAATGAAACAGGAAAAAGCATTTGCTACATGTGCTCTTGTTGTCGCCTACAACAGGTAGCAGCATAAACCAGATGCGGGTGAAGTTCTTGCAGGCGACATCGAACGTCAAATGAGCAAGCGGGCTTACCACAGCTGCGGTCCTCTGGCAGTCTGAAAGCTTTGCGCACAAGCCGCATGCTAAGTGCCTTCCTTTGCCTTTTGGCAGTGCCCGTGCATTGCCAGCACTAGGCGGGAATGGTCACTATCCCGCACACCCGTTTCGTTGTGCCCGTTGCTAAGCGCTCTGGTGCTCTGTTTATGACGTAAGCGGAACACCTCTTGCCGTTCCATTCTCAGAGCTCCTCAGTTAAACAATCTGCGACTCTTGGCGTGAATGCCAGAGGAAAACATTACCAATGTGTCTGACAGGGAGAAACTGAACCTAGGGAACACCTTTGTCAGGAGCTTGCACCTGCACCTTACACACACAGATTTGCATCACATCTAAATGGCCAAGCTCTTTCTTAAGCAAGTTGAAAGCTGCTGTCAGAAGGCTGTGCTCCTTGTCAGATGGAAGCAGCAGTACGCACATAGCAGTTTGGCAAGCACTAAAGAGCCACAGAAGAGCGTGGTCTAGCAAAATGAGGCAGGAAAAAGCATTTGCTACATGTGTCCTCTTTGTCGCCTAACAACAGGTAGCAGCATAAACCAGATGCGGGTGAAGTTCTTGCAGGCGACATCGAACGTCAAATGAGCAAGCGGGCTTACCACAGCTGCGGTCCTCTGGCAGTCTGAAAGCTTTGTGCACAAGCCGCATGCTAAGCGCCTTCCTTTGCCTTTTAGCAGTGCTCATGCATTGTCAGCACTAGGTGGGAATGGTCACTATCCCACAGACATTCGTTTCGTTGTGCCCGTTGCTAAGCGCTCTGGAGCACTTTTTATGACGTAAGCGGAACACCTCTTGCCGTTCCATTCTCAGAGCTCCTCAGTTAAGTAATCTGCGACTCTTGGTGCGAATGCCAGAGGAAAACATTTCCAATGTGTCTGGCAGATTGAAACTGGACCTAGAAAACACCTTTGTCAGGAGCTTGCACCTGCACCTTACACACACACAGATTTGCATCACATCTAAATGGCCAAGCTCTTTCTTAGGCAAGTTGAAAGCTGCTGTCAGAAGGCTGTGCTCCTTGTCAGATGGAAGCAGCAGTACGTACATAGGGGTTTGGAAAGAACTAAAGAGCCACAGAAGAGCGTGGTCTAGCAAAATGAGGCAGGAAAAAGCATTTGCTACATGTGTCCTCTTTGTCGCCTAACAACAGGTAGCAGCATAAACCAGATGCGGGTGAAGTTCTTGCAGGCGACATCGAACGTCAAATGAGCAAGCGGGCTTACCACAGCTGCGGTCCTCTGGCAGTCTGAAAGCTTTGTGCACAAGCCGCATGCTAAGCGCCTTCCTTTGCCTTTTAGCAGTGCTCATGCATTGCCAGCACTAGGCGGGAATGGTCACTATCCCACAGACACGTTTCGTTGTGCCCATTGCCAAGCGCTCTGGAGCACTGTTTATGACGTAAGCGGAACACCTCTTGCCGTTCCATTCTCAGAGCTCCTCAGTTAAATAATCTGCGACTCTTGGTGCGAATGCCAGAGGAAAACATTTCCAATGTGTCTGGCATATAAAAACTGAACCTGGAGAACACCTTTGTCAGGAGCTTGCACCTGCACCTTACACACACACAGATTTGCATCACATCTAAATGGCCAAGCTCTTTCTTAGACAAGTTGAAAGCTGCTGTCAGAAGGTTGTGCTCCTTGTCAGATGGAAGCAACAGCACGCACATAGCAGTTTGGCGAGCACTAAAGAGCCACAGAAGAGCGTGGTCTAGCAAAATGAAACAGGAAAAAGCATTTGCTACATGTGCTCTTGTTGTCGCCTACAACAGGTAGCAGCATAAACCAGATGGGGGTGAAGTTCTTGCAGGCGACATCGAACGTCAAATGAGCAAGCGGGCTTACCACAGCTGCGGTCCTCTGGCAGTCTGAAAGCTTTGCGCACAAGCCGCATGCTAAGTGCCTTCCTTTGCCTTTTGGCAGTGCCCGTGCATTGCCAGCACTAGGCGGGAATGGTCACGATCCCGCACACCCGTTTCGTTGTGCCCGTTGCTAAGCGCTCTGGTGCTCTGTTTATGACGTAAGCGGAACACCTCTTGCCGTTCCATTCTCAGAGCTCCTCAGTTAAACAATCTGCGACTCTTGGCGTGAATGCCAGAGGAAAACATTACCAATGTGTCTGACAGGGAGAAACTGAACCTAGAGAACACCTTTGTCAGGAGCTTGCACCTGCACCTTACAGACACACAGATTTGCAACACATCTAAATGGCCAAGCTCTTTCTTAGGCAAGTTGAAAGCTGCTGTCAGAAGGCTGTGCTCCTTGTCAGATGGAAGCAGCAGTACGTACATAGGGGTTTGGAAAGAACTAAAGAGCCACAGAAGAGCGTGGTCTAGCAAAATGAAGCAGGAAAAAGCATTTGCTACATGTGTCCTCTTTGTCGCCTAACAACAGGTAGCAGCATAAACCAGATGCGGGTGAAGTTCTTGCAGGCGACATCGAACGTCAAATGAGCAAACGGGCTTACCACAGCTGCGGTCCTCTGGCAGTCTGAAAGCTTTGTGCACAAGCCGCATGCTAAGCGCCTTCCTTTGCCTTTTAGCAGTGCTCATGCATTGTCAGCACTAGGTGGGAATGGTCACTATCCCACAGACATTCGTTTCGTTGTGCCCGTTGCTAAGCGCTCTGGAGCACTTTTTATGACGTAAGCGGAACACCTCTTGCCGTTCCATTCTCAGAGCTCCTCAGTTAAGTAATCTGCGACTCTTGGCGTGAATGCCAGAGGAAAACATTTCCAATGTGTCTGGCAGATTGAAACTGGACCTAGAAAACACCTTTGTCAGGAACTTGCACCTGCACATTACACACACACAGATTTGCAACACATCTAAATGGCCAAGCTCTTTCTTAGGCAAGTTGAAAGCTGCTGTCAGAAGGCTGTGCTCCTTGTCAGATGGAAGCAGCAGCACGCACACAGCAGTTTGGCAAGAACCTAAGAGCCACAGAAGAGCGTGGTCTAGCAAAATGAGGCATGAAAAAGCATTTGCTACATGTGTCCTCTTTGTCGCCTTACAACAGGTAGCAGCATAAACCAGATGCGGCTGAAGCTCTTGCAGGCGACATCTAACGTCAAATGAGCAAGCGGGCTTACCACAGCTGCGGTCCTCTGGCAGTCTGAAAGCTTTGTGCACAAGCCGCATGCTAAGTGCCTTCCTTTGCCTTTTGGCAGTGCCCGTGCATTGCCAGCACTAGGCGGGAATGGTCACTATCCCGCACACCCGTTTCGTTGTGCCCGTTGCTAAGCGCTCTGGTGCTCTGTTTATGACGTAAGCGGAACACCTCTTGCCGTTCCATTCTCAGAGCTCCTCAGTTAAACAATCTGCGACTCTTGGCGTGAATGCCAGAGGAAAACATTACCAATGTGTCTGACAGGGAGAAACTGAACCTAGGGAACACCTTTGTCAGGAGCTTGCACCTGCACCTTACACACACAGATTTGCATCACATCTAAATGGCCAAGCTCTTTCTTAAGCAAGTTGAAAGCTGCTGTCAGAAGGCTGTGCTCCTTGTCAGATGGAAGCAGCAGCACGCACATAGCAGTTTGGCAAGAAATAAAGAGCTACAGAAGAGCGTGGTCTAGCAAAATGAGGCAGGAAAAAGCATTTGCTACATGTGTCCTCTTTGTCGCCTAACAACAGGTAGCAGCATAAACCAGATGCGAGTGAAGTTCTTGCAGGCGACATCGAACGTCAAATGAGCAAACGGGCTTACCACAGCTGCGGTCCTCTGGCAGTCTGAAAGCTTTGTGCACAAGCCGCATGCTAAGCGCCTTCCTTTGCCTTTTAGCAGTGCTCATGCATTGCCAGCACTAGGCGGGAATGGTCACTATCCCGCAGACACGTTTCGTTGTGCCCGTTGCTAAGCGCTCTGGAGCACTGTTTATGACGTAAGCGGAACACCTCTTGCCGTTCCATTCTCAGAGCTACGGAGTTAAGTAATCTGCGACTCTTGGCGTGAATGCCAGAGGAAAACATTTCCAATGTGTCTGGCAGATTGAAACTGGACCTAGAAAACACCTTTGTCAGGAGCTTGCATGTGCACATTACACACACACAGATTTGCAACACATCTAAATGGCCAAGCTCTTCCTTAGGCAAGTTGAAAGCTGCTGTCAGAAGGCTGTGCTCCTTGTCAGATGGAAGCAGCAGCACGCACATAGCAGTTTGGCAAGCACTAAAGAGCCACAGAAGAGCGTGGTCTAGCAAAACGGGTCAGGAAAAAGCATTTGCTACATGTGCTCTTGTTGTCGCCTAACAACAGGTAGCAGCATAAACCAGATGGGGGTGAAGTTCTTGCAGGCGACATCTAACGTCAAATGAGCAAGCGGGCTTACCTCAGCTGCGGTCCTCTGGCAGTCTGAAAGCTTTGCGCACAAGCCGCATGCTAAGCGCCTTTCTTTGCCTTTTGGCAGTGCTCGTGCATTGCCAGCACTAGGCGGGAATGGTCACTATCCCACAGACACGTTTCGTTGTGCCCATTGCCAAGCGCTCTGGAGCACTGTTTATGACGTAAGCGGAACACCTCTTGGCGTTCCATTCTCAGAGCTCCTCAGTTAAGTAATCTGCGACTCTTGGTGCGAATGCCAGAGGAAAACATTTCCAATGTGTCTGGCATATAAAAACTGAACCTGGAGAACACCTTTGTCAGGAGCTTGCACCTGCACCTTACACGCACACAGATTTGCATCACATCTAAATGGCCAAGCTCTTTCTTAGACAAGTTGAAAGCTGCTGTCAGAAGGTTGTGCTCCTTGTCAGATGGAAGCAACAGCACGCACATAGCAGTTTGGCGAGCACTAAAGAGCCACAGAAGAGCGTGGTCTAGCAAAATGAAACAGGAAAAAGCATTTGCTACATGTGTCCTCTTTGTCGCCTAACAACAGGTAGCAGCATAAACCAGATGCGGGTGAAGTTCTTGCAGGCGACATCTAACGTCAAATGAGCAAGCGGGCTTACCACAGCTGCGGTCCTCTGGCAGTCTGAAAGCTTTGCGCACAAGCCGCATGCTAAGTGCCTTCCTTTGCCTTTTGGCAGTGCCCGTGCATTGCCAGCACTAGGCGGGAATGGTCACTATCCCGCACACCCGTTTCGTTGTGCCCGTTGCTAAGCGCTCTGGTGCTCTGTTTATGACGTAAGCGGAACACCTCTTGCCGTTCCATTCTCAGAGCTCCTCAGTTAAACAATCTGCGACTCTTGGCGTGAATGCCAGAGGAAAACATTACCAATGTGTCTGACAGGGAGAAACTGAACCTAGAGAACACCTTTGTCAGGAGCTTGCACCTGCACCTTACAGACACACAGATTTGCAACACATCTAAATGGCCAAGCTCTTTCTTAGGCAAGTTGAAAGCTGCTGTCAGAAGGCTGTGCTCCTTGTCAGATGGAAGCAGCAGTACGCACATAGCAGTTTGGCAAGCACTAAAGAGCCACAGAAGAGCGTGGTCTAGCAAAATGAGGCAGGAAAAAGCATTTGCTACATGTGTCCTCTTTGTCGCCTAACAACAGGTAGCAGCATAAACCAGATGGGGGTGAAGTTCTTGCAGGCGACATCGAACGTCAAATGAGCAAACGGGCTTACCACAGCTGCAGTCCTCTGGCAGTCTGAAAGCTTTGTGCACAAGCCGCATGCTAAGCGCCTTCCTTTGCCTTTTAGCAGTGCTCATGCATTGTCAGCACTAGGTGGGAATGGTCACTATCCCACAGACATTCGTTTCGTTGTGCCCGTTGCTAAGCGCTCTGGAGCACTTTTTATGACGTAAGCGGAACACCTCTTGCCGTTCCATTCTCAGAGCTCCTCAGTTAAGTAATCTGCGACTCTTGGTGCGAATGCCAGAGGAAAACATTTCCAATGTGTCTGGCAGATTGAAACTGGACCTAGAAAACACCTTTGTCAGGAGCTTGCACCTGCACCTTACACACACACAGATTTGCATCACATCTAAATGGCCAAGCTCTTTCTTAGGCAAGTTGAAAGCTGCTGTCAGTAGGCTGTGCTCCTTGTCAGATGGAAGCAGCAGCACGCACATAGCAGTTTGGCAAGCACTAAAGAGCCACAGAAGAGCGTGGTCTAGCAAAACGGGTCAGGAAAAAGCATTTGCTACATGTGCTCTTGTTGTCGCCTAACAACAGGTAGCAGCATAAACCAGATGGGGGTGAAGTTCTTGCAGGCGACATCGAACGTCAAATGAGCAAGCGGGCTTACCACAGCTGCGGTCCTCTGGCAGTCTGAAAGCTTTGCGCACAAGCCGCATGCTAAGCGCCTTCCTTTGCCTTTTGGCAGTGCTCGTGCATTGCCAGCACTAGGCGGGAATGGTCACTATCCCGCAGACACGTTTCGTTGTGCCCGTTGCTAAGCGCTCTGGAGCACTGTTTATGACGAAAGCGGAACACCTCTTGCCGTTCCATTCTCAGAGCTCCTCAGTTAAGTAATCTGCGACTCTTGGCGTGAATGCCAGAGGAAAACATTTCCAATGTGTCTGGCAGATTGAAACTGGACCTAGAAAACACCTTTGTCAGGAACTTGCACCTGCACATTACACACACACAGATTTGCAACACATCTAAATGGCCAAGCTCTTTCTTAGGCAAGTTGAAAGCTGCTGTCAGAAGGCTGTGCTCCTTGTCAGATGGAAGCAGCAGCACGCACACAGCAGTTTGGCAAGAACCTAAGAGCCACAGAAGAGCGTGGTCTAGCAAAATGAGGCATGAAAAAGCATTTGCTACATGTGTCCTCTTTGTCGCCTTACAACAGGTAGCAGCATAAACCAGATGCGGCTGAAGCTCTTGCAGGCGACATCTAACGTCAAATGAGCAAGCGGGCTTACCACAGCTGCGGTCCTCTGGCAGTCTGAAAGCTTTGTGCACAAGCCGCATGCTAAGTGCCTTCCTTTGCCTTTTGGCAGTGCCCGTGCATTGCCAGCACTAGGCGGGAATGGTCACTATCCCGCACACCCGTTTCGTTGTGCCCGTTGCTAAGCGCTCTGGTGCTCTGTTTATGACGTAAGCGGAACACCTCTTGCCGTTCCATTCTCAGAGCTCCTCAGTTAAACAATCTGCGACTCTTGGCGTGAATGCCAGAGGAAAACATTACCAATGTGTCTGACAGGGAGAAACTGAACCTAGGGAACACCTTTGTCAGGAGCTTGCACCTGCACCTTACACACACAGATTTGCATCACATCTAAATGGCCAAGCTCTTTCTTAAGCAAGTTGAAAGCTGCTGTCAGAAGGCTGTGCTCCTTGTCAGATGGAAGCAGCAGCACGCACATAGCAGTTTGGCAAGAAATAAAGAGCTACAGAAGAGCGTGGTCTAGCAAAATGAGGCAGGAAAAAGCATTTGCTACATGTGTCCTCTTTGTCGCCTAACAACAGGTAGCAGCATAAACCAGATGCGGGTGAAGTTCTTGCAGGCGACATCGAACGTCAAATGAGCAAACGGGCTTACCACAGCTGCGGTCCTCTGGCAGTCTGAAAGCTTTGTGCACAAGCCGCATGCTAAGCGCCTTCCTTTGCCTTTTAGCAGTGCTCATGCATTGCCAGCACTAGGCGGGAATGGTCACTATCCCGCAGACACGTTTCGTTGTGCCCGTTGCTAAGCGCTCTGGAGCACTGTTTATGACGTAAGCGGAACACCTCTTGCCGTTCCATTCTCAGAGCTACGGAGTTAAGTAATCTGCGACTCTTGGCGTGAATGCCAGAGGAAAACATTTCCAATGTGTCTGGCAGATTGAAACTGGACCTAGAAAACACCTTTGTCAGGAGCTTGCATGTGCACATTACACACACACAGATTTGCAACACATCTAAATGGCCAAGCTCTTCCTTAGGCAAGTTGAAAGCTGCTGTCAGAAGGCTGTGCTCCTTGTCAGATGGAAGCAGCAGCACGCACATAGCAGTTTGGCAAGCACTAAAGAGCCACAGAAGAGCGTGGTCTAGCAAAACGGGTCAGGAAAAAGCATTTGCTACATGTGCTCTTGTTGTCGCCTAACAACAGGTAGCAGCATAAACCAGATGGGGGTGAAGTTCTTGCAGGCGACATCTAACGTCAAATGAGCAAGCGGGCTTACCACAGCTGCGGTCCTCTGGCAGTCTGAAAGCTTTGCGCACAAGCCGCATGCTAAGCGCCTTTCTTTGCCTTTTGGCAGTGCTCGTGCATTGCCAGCACTAGGCGGGAATGGTCACTATCCCACAGACACGTTTCGTTGTGCCCATTGCCAAGCGCTCTGGAGCACTGTTTATGACGTAAGCGGAACACCTCTTGCCGTTCCATTCTCAGAGCTCCTCAGTTAAGTAATCTGCGACTCTTGGTGCGAATGGCAGAGGAAAACATTTCCAATGTGTCTGGCATATAAAAACTGAACCTGGAGAACACCTTTGTCAGGAGCTTGCACCTGCACCTTACACGCACACAGATTTGCATCACATCTAAATGGCCAAGCTCTTTCTTAGACAAGTTGAAAGCTGCTGTCAGAAGGTTGTGCTCCTTGTCAGATGGAAGCAACAGCACGCACATAGCAGTTTGGCGAGCACTAAAGAGCCACAGAAGAGCGTGGTCTAGCAAAATGAAACAGGAAAAAGCATTTGCTACATGTGCTCTTGTTGTCGCCTACAACAGGTAGCAGCATAAACCAGATGGGGGTGAAGTTCTGGCAGGCGACATCGAACGTCAAATGAGCAAGCGGGCTTACCACAGCTGCGGTCCTCTGGCAGTCTGAAAGCTTTGCGCACAAGCCGCATGCTAAGTGCCTTCCTTTGCCTTTTGGCAGTGCCCGTGCATTGCCAGCACTAGGCGGGAATGGTCACTATCCCGCACACCCGTTTCGTTGTGCCCCTTGCTAAGCGCTCTGGTGCTCTGTTTATGACGTAAGCGGAACACCTCTTGCCGTTCCATTCTCAGAGCTCCTCAGTTAAACAATCTGCGACTCTTGGCGTGAATGCCAGAGGAAAACATTACCAATGTGTCTGACAGGGAGAAACTGAACCTAGGGAACACCTTTGTCAGGAGCTTGCACCTGCACCTTACACACACAGATTTGCATCACATCTAAATGGCCAAGCTCTTTCTTAAGCAAGTTGAAAGCTGCTGTCAGAAGGCTGTGCTCCTTGTCAGATGGAAGCAGCAGCACGCACATAGCAGTTTGGCAAGAAATAAAGAGCTACAGAAGAGCGTGGTCTAGCAAAATGAGGCAGGAAAAAGCATTTGCTACATGTGTCCTCTTTGTCGCCTAACAACAGGTAGCAGCATAAACCAGATGCGGGTGAAGTTCTTGCAGGCGACATCGAACGTCAAATGAGCAAGCGGGCTTACCACAGCTGCGGTCCTCTGGCAGTCTGAAAGCTTTGTGCACAAGCCGCATGCTAAGCGCCTTCCTTTGCCTTTTAGCAGTGCTCATGCATTGTCAGCACTAGGTGGGAATGGTCACTATCCCACAGACATTCGTTTCGTTGTGCCCGTTGCTAAGCGCTCTGGAGCACTTTTTATGACGTAAGCGGAACACCTCTTGCCGTTCCATTCTCAGAGCTCCTCAGTTAAGTAATCTGCGACTCTTGGTGCGAATGCCAGAGGAAAACATTTCCAATGTGTCTGGCATATAAAAACTGAACCTGGAGAACACCTTTGTCAGGAGCTTGCACCTGCACCTTACACGCACACAGATTTGCATCACATCTAAATGGCCAAGCTCTTTCTTAGACAAGTTGAAAGCTGCTGTCAGAAGGTTGTGCTCCTTGTCAGATGGAAGCAACAGCACGCACATAGCAGTTTGGCGAGCACTAAAGAGCCACAGAAGAGCGTGGTCTAGCAAAATGAAACAGGAAAAAGCATTTGCTACATGTGCTCTTGTTGTCGCCTACAACAGGTAGCAGCATAAACCAGATGGGGGTGAAGTTCTTGCAGGCGACATCGAACGTCAAATGAGCAAGCGGGCTTACCACAGCTGCGGTCCTCTGGCAGTCTGAAAGCTTTGCGCACAAGCCGCATGCTAAGTGCCTTCCTTTGCCTTTTGGCAGTGCCCGTGCATTGCCAGCACTAGGCGGGAATGGTCACGATCCCGCACACCCGTTTCGTTGTGCCCGTTGCTAAGCGCTCTGGTGCTCTGTTTATGACGTAAGCGGAACACCTCTTGCCGTTCCATTCTCAGAGCTCCTCAGTTAAACAATCTGCGACTCTTGGCGTGAATGCCAGAGGAAAACATTACCAATGTGTCTGACAGGGAGAAACTGAACCTAGGGAACACCTTTGTCAGGAGCTTGCACCTGCACCTTACACACACAGATTTGCATCACATCTAAATGGCCAAGCTCTTTCTTAAGCAAGTTGAAAGCTGCTGTCAGAAGGCTGTGCTCCTTGTCAGATGGAAGCAGCAGCACGCACATAGCAGTTTGGCAAGAAATAAAGAGCTACAGAAGAGCGTGGTCTAGCAAAATGAGGCAGGAAAAAGCATTTGCTACATGTGTCCTCTTTGTCGCCTAACAACAGGTAGCAGCATAAACCAGATGCGGGTGAAGTTCTTGCAGGCGACATCGAACGTCAAATGAGCAAGCGGGCTTACCACAGCTGCGGTCCTCTGGCAGTCTGAAAGCTTTGTGCACAAGCCGCATGCTAAGCGCCTTCCTTTGCCTTTTAGCAGTGCTCATGCATTGTCAGCACTAGGTGGGAATGGTCACTATCCCACAGACATTCGTTTCGTTGTGCCCGTTGCTAAGCGCTCTGGAGCACTTTTTATGACGTAAGCGGAACACCTCTTGCCGTTCCATTCTCAGAGCTCCTCAGTTAAGTAATCTGCGACTCTTGGTGCGAATGCCAGAGGAAAACATTTCCAATGTGTCTGGCAGATTGAAACTGGACCTAGAAAACACCTTTGTCAGGAGCTTGCACCTGCACCTTACACACACACAGATTTGCATCACATCTAAATGGCCAAGCTCTTTCTTAGGCAAGTTGAAAGCTGCTGTCAGAAGGCTGTGCTCCTTGTCAGATGGAAGCAGCAGTACGTACATAGGGGTTTGGAAAGAACTAAAGAGCCACAGAAGAGCGTGGTCTAGCAAAATGAGGCAGGAAAAAGCATTTGCTACATGTGTCCTCTTTGTCGCCTAACAACAGGTAGCAGCATAAACCAGATGGGGGTGAAGTTCTTGCAGGCGACATCGAACGTCAAATGAGCAAGCGGGCTTACCACAGCTGCGGTCCTCTGGCAGTCTGAAAGCTTTGTGCACAAGCCGCATGCTAAGCGCCTTCCTTTGCCTTTTAGCAGTGCTCATGCATTGCCAGCACTAGGCGGGAATGGTCACTATCCCACAGACACGTTTCGTTGTGCCCATTGCCAAGCGCTCTGGAGCACTGTTTATGACGTAAGCGGAACACCTCTTGCCGTTCCATTCTCAGAGCTCCTGAGTTAAATAATCTGCGACTCTTGGTGCGAATGCCAGAGGAAAACATTTCCAATGTGTCTGGCATATAAAAACTGAACCTGGAGAACACCTTTGTCAGGAGCTTGCACCTGCACCTTACACGCACACAGATTTGCATCACATCTAAATGGCCAAGCTCTTTCTTAGACAAGTTGAAAGCTGCTGTCAGAAGGTTGTGCTCCTTGTCAGATGGAAGCAACAGCACGCACATAGCAGTTTGGCGAGCACTAAAGAGCCACAGAAGAGCGTGGTCTAGCAAAATGAAACAGGAAAAAGCATTTGCTACATGTGCTCTTGTTGTCGCCTACAACAGGTAGCAGCATAAACCAGATGGGGGTGAAGTTCTTGCAGGCGACATCGAACGTCAAATGAGCAAGCGGGCTTACCACAGCTGCGGTCCTCTGGCAGTCTGAAAGCTTTGCGCACAAGCCGCATGCTAAGTGCCTTCCTTTGCCTTTTGGCAGTGCCCGTGCATTGCCAGCACTAGGCGGGAATGGTCACGATCCCACAGACACGTTTCGTTGTGCCCATTGCCAAGCGCTCTGGAGCACTGTTTATGACGAAAGCGGAACACCTCTTGCCGTTCCATTCTCAGAGCTACGGAGTTAAGTAATCTGCGACTCTTGGCGTGAATGCCAGAGGAAAACATTTCCAATGTGTCTGGCAGATTGAAACTGGACCTAGAAAACACCTTTGTCAGGAGCTTGCACCTGCACCTTACACGCACACAGATTTGCATCACATCTAAATGGCCAAGCTCTTTCTTAGACAAGTTGAAAGCTGCTGTCAGAAGGTTGTGCTCCTTGTCAGATGGAAGCAACAGCACGCACATAGCAGTTTGGCGAGCACTAAAGAGCCACAGAAGAGCGTGGTCTAGCAAAATGAAACAGGAAAAAGCATTTGCTACATGTGCTCTTGCTGTCGCCTACAACAGGTAGCAGCATAAACCAGATGCGGGTGAAGTTCTTGCAGGCGACATCGAACGTCAAATGAGCAAGCGGGCTTACCACAGCTGCGGTCCTCTGGCAGTCTGAAAGCTTTGCGCACAAGCCGCATGCTAAGTGCCTTTCTTTGCCTTTTGGCAGTGCCCGTGCATTGCCAGCACTAGGCGGGAATGGTCACTATCCCGCACACCCGTTTCGTTGTGCCCGTTGCTAAGCGCTCTGGTGCTCTGTTTATGACGTAAGCGGAACACCTCTTGCCGTTCCATTCTCAGAGCTCCTCAGTTAAACAATCTGCGACTCTTGGCGTGAATGCCAGAGGAAAACATTACCAATGTGTCTGACAGGGAGAAACTGAACCTAGGGAACACCTTTGTCAGGAGCTTGCACCTGCACCTTACACACACAGATTTGCATCACATCTAAATGGCCAAGCTCTTTCTTAAGCAAGTTGAAAGCTGCTGTCAGAAGGCTGTGCTCCTTGTCAGATGGAAGCAGCAGCACGCACATAGCAGTTTGGCAAGAAATAAAGAGCTACAGAAGAGCGTGGTCTAGCAAAATGAGGCAGGAAAAAGCATTTGCTACATGTGTCCTCTTTGTCGCCTAACAACAGGTAGCAGCATAAACCAGATGCGGGTGAAGTTCTTGCAGGCGACATCGAACGTCAAATGCGCAAACGGGCTTACCACAGCTGCGGTCCTCTGGCAGTCTGAAAGCTTTGCGCACAAGCCGCATGCTAAGCGCCTTCCTTTGCCTTTTAGCAGTGCTCATGCATTGCCAGCACTAGGCGGGAATGGTCACTATCCCGCACACCCGTTTCGTTGTGCCCGTTGCTAAGCGCTCTGGAGCACTGTTTATGACGTAAGCGGAACACCTCTTGCCGTTCCATTCTCAGAGCTACGGAGTTAAGTAATCTGCGACTCTTGGCGTGAATGCCAGAGGAAAACATTTCCAATGTGTCTGGCAGATTGAAACTGGACCTAGAAAACACCTTTGTCAGGAGCTTGCATGTGCACATTACACACACACAGATTTGCAACACATCTAAATGGCCAAGCTCTTTCTTAGACAAGTTGAAAGCTGCTGTCAGAAGGTTGTGCTCCTTGTCAGATGGAAGCAACAGCACGCACATAGCAGTTTGGCGAGCACTAAAGAGCCACAGAAGAGCGTGGTCTAGCAAAATGAAACAGGAAAAAGCATTTGCTACATGTGCTCTTGTTGTCGCCTACAACAGGTAGCAGCATAAACCAGATGCGGCTGAAGCTCTTGCAGGCGACATCGAACGTCAAATGAGCAAGCGGGCTTACCACAGCTGCGGTCCTCTGGCAGTCTGAAAGCTTTGCGCACAAGCCGCATGCTAAGTGCCTTCCTTTGCCTTTTGGCAGTGCCCGTGCATTGCCAGCACTAGGCGGGAATGGTCACTATCCCGCACACCCGTTTCGTTGTGCCCGTTGCTAAGCGCTCTGGTGCTCTGTTTATGACGTAAGCGGAACACCTCTTGCCGTTCCATTCTCAGAGCTCCTCAGTTAAACAATCTGCGACTCTTGGCGTGAATGCCAGAGGAAAACATTACCAATGTGTCTGACAGGGAGAAACTGAACCTAGGGAACACCTTTGTCAGGAGCTTGCACCTGCACCTTACACACACAGATTTGCATCACATCTAAATGGCCAAGCTCTTTCTTAAGCAAGTTGAAAGCTGCTGTCAGAAGGCTGTGCTCCTTGTCAGATGGAAGCAGCAGTACGCACATAGCAGTTTGGCAAGCACTAAAGAGCCACAGAAGAGCGTGGTCTAGCAAAATGAGGCAGGAAAAAGCATTTGCTACATGTGTCCTCTTTGTCGCCTAACAACAGGTAGCAGCATAAACCAGATGCGGGTGAAGTTCTTGCAGGCGACATCGAACGTCAAATGAGCAAGCGGGCTTACCACAGCTGCGGTCCTCTGGCAGTCTGAAAGCTTTGTGCACAAGCCGCATGCTAAGCGCCTTCCTTTGCCTTTTAGCAGTGCTCATGCATTGTCAGCACTAGGTGGGAATGGTCACTATCCCACAGACATTCGTTTCGTTGTGCCCGTTGCTAAGCGCTCTGGAGCACTTTTTATGACGTAAGCGGAACACCTCTTGCCGTTCCATTCTCAGAGCTCCTCAGTTAAGTAATCTGCGACTCTTGGTGCGAATGCCAGAGGAAAACATTTCCAATGTGTCTGGCAGATTGAAACTGGACCTAGAAAACACCTTTGTCAGGAGCTTGCACCTGCACCTTACACACACACAGATTTGCATCACATCTAAATGGCCAAGCTCTTTCTTAGGCAAGTTGAAAGCTGCTGTCAGAAGGCTGTGCTCCTTGTCAGATGGAAGCAGCAGTACGTACATAGGGGTTTGGAAAGAACTAAAGAGCCACAGAAGAGCGTGGTCTAGCAAAATGAGGCAGGAAAAAGCATTTGCTACATGTGTCCTCTTTGTCGCCTAACAACAGGTAGCAGCATAAACCAGATGCGGGTGAAGTTCTTGCAGGCGACATCGAACGTCAAATGAGCAAGCGGGCTTACCACAGCTGCGGTCCTCTGGCAGTCTGAAAGCTTTGTGCACAAGCCGCATGCTAAGCGCCTTCCTTTGCCTTTTAGCAGTGCTCATGCATTGCCAGCACTAGGCGGGAATGGTCACTATCCCACAGACACGTTTCGTTGTGCCCATTGCCAAGCGCTCTGGAGCACTGTTTATGACGTAAGCGGAACACCTCTTGCCGTTCCATTCTCAGAGCTCCTGAGTTAAATAATCTGCGACTCTTGGTGCGAATGCCAGAGGAAAACATTTCCAATGTGTCTGGCATATAAAAACTGAACCTGGAGAACACCTTTGTCAGGAGCTTGCACCTGCACCTTACACGCACACAGATTTGCATCACATCTAAATGGCCAAGCTCTTTCTTAGACAAGTTGAAAGCTGCTGTCAGAAGGTTGTGCTCCTTGTCAGATGGAAGCAACAGCACGCACATAGCAGTTTGGCGAGCACTAAAGAGCCACAGAAGAGCGTGGTCTAGCAAAATGAAACAGGAAAAAGCATTTGCTACATGTGCTCTTGTTGTCGCCTACAACAGGTAGCAGCATAAACCAGATGGGGGTGAAGTTCTTGCAGGCGACATCGAACGTCAAATGAGCAAGCGGGCTTACCACAGCTGCGGTCCTCTGGCAGTCTGAAAGCTTTGCGCACAAGCCGCATGCTAAGTGCCTTCCTTTGCCTTTTGGCAGTGCCCGTGCATTGCCAGCACTAGGCGGGAATGGTCACGATCCCACAGACACGTTTCGTTGTGCCCATTGCCAAGCGCTCTGGAGCACTGTTTATGACGAAAGCGGAACACCTCTTGCCGTTCCATTCTCAGAGCTACGGAGTTAAGTAATCTGCGACTCTTGGCGTGAATGCCAGAGGAAAACATTTCCAATGTGTCTGGCAGATTGAAACTGGACCTAGAAAACACCTTTGTCAGGAGCTTGCACCTGCACCTTACACGCACACAGATTTGCATCACATCTAAATGGCCAAGCTCTTTCTTAGACAAGTTGAAAGCTGCTGTCAGAAGGTTGTGCTCCTTGTCAGATGGAAGCAACAGCACGCACATAGCAGTTTGGCGAGCACTAAAGAGCCACAGAAGAGCGTGGTCTAGCAAAATGAAACAGGAAAAAGCATTTGCTACATGTGCTCTTGCTGTCGCCTACAACAGGTAGCAGCATAAACCAGATGCGGGTGAAGTTCTTGCAGGCGACATCGAACGTCAAATGAGCAAGCGGGCTTACCACAGCTGCGGTCCTCTGGCAGTCTGAAAGCTTTGCGCACAAGCCGCATGCTAAGTGCCTTTCTTTGCCTTTTGGCAGTGCCCGTGCATTGCCAGCACTAGGCGGGAATGGTCACTATCCCGCACACCCGTTTCGTTGTGCCCGTTGCTAAGCGCTCTGGTGCTCTGTTTATGACGTAAGCGGAACACCTCTTGCCGTTCCATTCTCAGAGCTCCTCAGTTAAACAATCTGCGACTCTTGGCGTGAATGCCAGAGGAAAACATTACCAATGTGTCTGACAGGGAGAAACTGAACCTAGGGAACACCTTTGTCAGGAGCTTGCACCTGCACCTTACACACACAGATTTGCATCACATCTAAATGGCCAAGCTCTTTCTTAAGCAAGTTGAAAGCTGCTGTCAGAAGGCTGTGCTCCTTGTCAGATGGAAGCAGCAGCACGCACATAGCAGTTTGGCAAGAAATAAAGAGCTACAGAAGAGCGTGGTCTAGCAAAATGAGGCAGGAAAAAGCATTTGCTACATGTGTCCTCTTTGTCGCCTAACAACAGGTAGCAGCATAAACCAGATGCGGGTGAAGTTCTTGCAGGCGACATCGAACGTCAAATGCGCAAACGGGCTTACCACAGCTGCGGTCCTCTGGCAGTCTGAAAGCTTTGCGCACAAGCCGCATGCTAAGCGCCTTCCTTTGCCTTTTAGCAGTGCTCATGCATTGCCAGCACTAGGCGGGAATGGTCACTATCCCGCACACCCGTTTCGTTGTGCCCGTTGCTAAGCGCTCTGGAGCACTGTTTATGACGTAAGCGGAACACCTCTTGCCGTTCCATTCTCAGAGCTACGGAGTTAAGTAATCTGCGACTCTTGGCGTGAATGCCAGAGGAAAACATTTCCAATGTGTCTGGCAGATTGAAACTGGACCTAGAAAACACCTTTGTCAGGAGCTTGCATGTGCACATTACACACACACAGATTTGCAACACATCTAAATGGCCAAGCTCTTTCTTAGACAAGTTGAAAGCTGCTGTCAGAAGGTTGTGCTCCTTGTCAGATGGAAGCAACAGCACGCACATAGCAGTTTGGCGAGCACTAAAGAGCCACAGAAGAGCGTGGTCTAGCAAAATGAAACAGGAAAAAGCATTTGCTACATGTGCTCTTGTTGTCGCCTACAACAGGTAGCAGCATAAACCAGATGCGGGTGAAGTTCTTGCAGGCGACATCGAACGTCAAATGAGCAAGCGGGCTTACCACAGCTGCGGTCCTCTGGCAGTCTGAAAGCTTTGCGCACAAGCCGCATGCTAAGTGCCTTCCTTTGCCTTTTGGCAGTGCCCGTGCATTGCCAGCACTAGGCGGGAATGGTCACTATCCCGCACACCCGTTTCGTTGTGCCCGTTGCTAAGCGCTCTGGTGCTCTGTTTATGACGTAAGCGGAACACCTCTTGCCGTTCCATTCTCAGAGCTCCTCAGTTAAACAATCTGCGACTCTTGGCGTGAATGCCAGAGGAAAACATTACCAATGTGTCTGACAGGGAGAAACTGAACCTAGGGAACACCTTTGTCAGGAGCTTGCACCTGCACCTTACACACACAGATTTGCATCACATCTAAATGGCCAAGCTCTTTCTTAAGCAAGTTGAAAGCTGCTGTCAGAAGGCTGTGCTCCTTGTCAGATGGAAGCAGCAGTACGCACATAGCAGTTTGGCAAGCACTAAAGAGCCACAGAAGAGCGTGGTCTAGCAAAATGAGGCAGGAAAAAGCATTTGCTACATGTGTCCTCTTTGTCGCCTAACAACAGGTAGCAGCATAAACCAGATGCGGGTGAAGTTCTTGCAGGCGACATCGAACGTCAAATGAGCAAGCGGGCTTACCACAGCTGCGGTCCTCTGGCAGTCTGAAAGCTTTGTGCACAAGCCGCATGCTAAGCGCCTTCCTTTGCCTTTTAGCAGTGCTCATGCATTGTCAGCACTAGGTGGGAATGGTCACTATCCCACAGACATTCGTTTCGTTGTGCCCGTTGCTAAGCGCTCTGGAGCACTTTTTATGACGTAAGCGGAACACCTCTTGCCGTTCCATTCTCAGAGCTCCTCAGTTAAGTAATCTGCGACTCTTGGTGCGAATGCCAGAGGAAAACATTTCCAATGTGTCTGGCAGATTGAAACTGGACCTAGAAAACACCTTTGTCAGGAGCTTGCATGTGCACATTACACACACACAGATTTGCAACACATCTAAATGGCCAAGCTCTTTCTTAGGCAAGTTGAAAGCTGCTGTCAGAAGGCTGTGCTCCTTGTCAGATGGAAGCAGCAGCACGCACATAGCAGTTTGGCAAGCACTAAAGAGCCACAGAAGAGCGTGGTCTAGCAAAACGGGTCAGGAAAAAGCATTTGCTACATGTGCTCTTGTTGTCGCCTAACAACAGGTAGCAGCATAAACCAGATGGGGGTGAAGTTCTTGCAGGCGACATCTAACGTCAAATGAGCAAGCGGGCTTACCACAGCTGCGGTCCTCTGGCAGTCTGAAAGCTTTGCGCACAAGCCGCATGCTAAGCGTCTTTCTTTGCCTTTTGGCAGTGCTCGTGCATTGCCAGCACTAGGCGGGAATGGTCACTATCCCACAGACACGTTTCGTTGTGCCCATTGCCAAGCGCTCTGGAGCACTGTTTATGACGTAAGCGGAACACCTCTTGCCGTTCCATTCTCAGAGCTCCTCAGTTAAGTAATCTGCGACTCTTGGTGCGAATGGCAGAGGAAAACATTTCCAATGTGTCTGGCATATAAAAACTGAACCTGGAGAACACCTTTGTCAGGAGCTTGCACCTGCACCTTACACGCACACAGATTTGCATCACATCTAAATGGCCAAGCTCTTTCTTAGACAAGTTGAAAGCTGCTGTCAGAAGGTTGTGCTCCTTGTCAGATGGAAGCAACAGCACGCACATAGCAGTTTGGCAAGCACTAAAGAGCCACAGAAGAGCGTGGTCTAGCAAAATGAAACAGGAAAAAGCATTTGCTACATGTGTCCTCTTTGTCGCCTAACAACAGGTAGCAGCATAAACCAGATGCGGGTGAAGTTCTTGCAGGCGACATCTAACGTCAAATGAGCAAGCGGGCTTACCACAGCTGCGGTCCTCTGGCAGTCTGAAAGCTTTGCGCACAAGCCGCATGCTAAGTGCCTTCCTTTGCCTTTTGGCAGTGCCCGTGCATTGCCAGCACTAGGCGGGAATGGTCACTATCCCGCACACCCGTTTCGTTGTGCCCGTTGCTAAGCGCTCTGGTGCTCTGTTTATGACGTAAGCGGAACACCTCTTGCCGTTCCATTCTCAGAGCTCCTCAGTTAAACAATCTGCGACTCTTGGCGTGAATGCCAGAGGAAAACATTACCAATGTGTCTGACAGGGAGAAACTGAACCTAGAGAACACCTTTGTCAGGAGCTTGCACCTGCACCTTACAGACACACAGATTTGCAACACATCTAAATGGCCAAGCTCTTTCTTAGGCAAGTTGAAAGCTGCTGTCAGAAGGCTGTGCTCCTTGTCAGATGGAAGCAGCAGTACGTACATAGGGGTTTGGAAAGAACTAAAGAGCCACAGAAGAGCGTGGTCTAGCAAAATGAGGCAGGAAAAAGCATTTGCTACATGTGTCCTCTTTGTCGCCTAACAACAGGTAGCAGCATAAACCAGATGCGGGTGAAGTTCTTGCAGGCGACATCGAACGTCAAATGAGCAAGCGGGCTTACCACAGCTGCGGTCCTCTGGCAGTCTGAAAGCTTTGTGCACAAGCCGCATGCTAAGCGCCTTCCTTTGCCTTTTAGCAGTGCTCATGCATTGCCAGCACTAGGCGGGAATGGTCACTATCCCACAGACACGTTTCGTTGTGCCCATTGCCAAGCGCTCTGGAGCACTGTTTATGACGTAAGCGGAACACCTCTTGCCGTTCCATTCTCAGAGCTCCTCAGTTAAGTAATCTGCGACTCTTGGTGCGAATGCCAGAGGAAAACATTTCCAATGTGTCTGGCATATAAAAACTGAACCTGGAGAACACCTTTGTCAGGAGCTTGCACCTGCACCTTACACGCACACAGATTTGCATCACATCTCAATGGCCAAGCTCTTTCTTAGACAAGTTGAAAGCTGCTGTCAGAAGGTTGTGCTCCTTGTCAGATGGAAGCAACAGCACGCACATAGCAGTTTGGCGAGCACTAAAGAGCCACAGAAGACCGTGGTCTAGCAAAATGAAACAGGAAAAAGCATTTGCTACATGTGCTCTTGTTGTCGCCTACAACAGGTAGCAGCATAAACCAGATGGGGGTGAAGTTCTTGCAGGCGACATCGAACGTCAAATGAGCAAGCGGGCTTACCACAGCTGCGGTCCTCTGGCAGTCTGAAAGCTTTGCGCACAAGCCGCATGCTAAGTGCCTTCCTTTGCCTTTTGGCAGTGCCCGTGCATTGCCAGCACTAGGCGGGAATGGTCACGATTCCGCACACCCGTTTCGTTGTGCCCGTTGCTAAGCGCTCTGGAGCACTGTTTATGACGAAAGCGGAACACCTCTTGACGTTCCATTCTCAGAGCTCCTGAGTTAAGTAATCTGCGACTCTTGGCGTGAATGCCAGAGGAAAACATTTCCAATGTGTCTGGCAGATTGAAACTGGACCTAGAAAACACTTTTGTCAGGAACTTGCACCTGCACATTACACACACACAGATTTGCAACACATCTAAATGGCCCAGTTTTTTCTTAGGCAAGTTGAAAGCTGCTGTCAGAAGGCTGTGCTCCTTGTCAGATGGAAGCAGCAGCAGGCACACAGCAGTTTGGCAAGAACCTAAGAGCCACAGAAGAGCGTGGTCTAGCAAAATGAGGCATGAAAAAGCATTTGCTACATGTGTCCTCTTTGTCGCCTTACAACAGGTAGCAGCATAAACCAGATGCGGCTGAAGCTCTTGCAGGCGACATCTAACGTCAAATGAGCAAGCGGGCTTACCACAGCTGCGGTCCTCTGGCAGTCTGAAAGCTTTGCGCACAAGCCGCATGCTAAGTGCCTTTCTTTGCCTTTTGGCAGTGCCCGTGCATTGCCAGCACTAGGCGGGAATGGTCACTATCCCGCACACCCGTTTCGTTGTGCCCGTTGCTAAGCGCTCTGGTGCTCTGTTTATGACGTAAGCGGAACACCTCTTGCCGTTCCATTCTCAGAGCTCCTCAGTTAAACAATCTGCGACTCTTGGCGTGAATGCCAGAGGAAAACATTACCAATGTGTCTGACAGGGAGAAACTGAACCTAGAGAACACCTTTGTCAGGAGCTTGCACCTGCACCTTACAGACACACAGATTTGCAACACATCTAAATGGCCAAGCTCTTTCTTAGGCAAGTTGAAAGCTGCTGTCAGAAGGCTGTGCTCCTTGTCAGATGGAAGCAGCAGTACGTACATAGGGGTTTGGAAAGAACTAAAGAGCCACAGAAGAGCGTGGTCTAGCAAAATGAGGCAGGAAAAAGCATTTGCTACATGTGTCCTCTTTGTCGCCTAACAACAGGTAGCAGCATAAACCAGATGGGGGTGAAGTTCTTGCAGGCGACATCGAACGTCAAATGAGCAAGCGGGCTTACCACAGCTGCGGTCCTCTGGCAGTCTGAAAGCTTTGTGCACAAGCCGCATGCTAAGCGCCTTCCTTTGCCTTTTAGCAGTGCTCATGCATTGCCAGCACTAGGCGGGAATGGTCACTATCCCACAGACACGTTTCGTTGTGCCCATTGCCAAGCGCTCTGGAGCACTGTTTATGACGTAAGCGGAACACCTCTTGCCGTTCCATTCTCAGAGCTCCTCAGTTAAGTAATCTGCGACTCTTGGTGCGAATGCCAGAGGAAAACATTTCCAATGTGTCTGGCATATAAAAACTGAACCTGGAGAACACCTTTGTCAGGAGCTTGCACCTGCACCTTACACGCACACAGATTTACATCACATCTAAATGGCCAAGCTCTTTCTTAGACAAGTTGAAAGCTGCTGTCAGAAGGCTGTGCTCCTTGTCAGATGGAAGCAGCAGCACGCACATAGCAGTTTGGCAAGAAATAAAGAGCTACAGAAGAGCGTGGTCTAGCAAAATGAGGCAGGAAAAAGCATTTGCTACATGTGTCCTCTTTGTCGCCTACAACAGGTAGCAGCATAAACCAGATGGGGGTGAAGTTCTTGCAGGCGACATCGAACGTCAAATGAGCAAGCGGGCTTACCACAGCTGCGGTCCTCTGGCAGTCTGAAAGCTTTGTGCACAAGCCGCATGCTAAGCGCCTTCCTTTGCCTTTTAGCAGTGCTCATGCATTGTCAGCACTAGGTGGGAATGGTCACTATCCCACAGACATTCGTTTCGTTGTGCCCGTTGCTAAGCGCTCTGGAGCACTTTTTATGACGTAAGCGGAACACCTCTTGCCGTTCCATTCTCAGAGCTCCTCAGTTAAGTAATCTGCGACTCTTGGTGCGAATGCCAGAGGAAAACATTTCCAATGTGTCTGGCAGATTGAAACTGGACCTAGAAAACACCTTTGTCAGGAGCTTGCACCTGCACCTTACACACACACAGATTTGCATCACATCTAAATGGCCAAGCTCTTTCTTAGGCAAGTTGAAAGCTGCTGTCAGAAGGCTGTGCTCCTTGTCAGATGGAAGCAGCAGCACGCACATAGCAGTTTGGCAAGCACTAAAGAGCCACAGAAGAGCGTGGTCTAGCAAAACGGGTCAGGAAAAAGCATTTGCTACATGTGCTCTTGTTGTCGCCTAACAACAGGTAGCAGCATAAACCAGATGGGGGTGAAGTTCTTGCAGGCGACATCGAACGTCAAATGAGCAAGCGGGCTTACCACAGCTGCGGTCCTCTGGCAGTCTGAAAGCTTTGCGCACAAGCCGCATGCTAAGCGCCTTTCTTTGCCTTTTGGCAGTGCTCGTGCATTGCCAGCACTAGGCGGGAATGGTCACTATCCCGCAGACACGTTTCGTTGTGCCCGTTGCTAAGCGCTCTGGAGCACTGTTTATGACGAAAGCGGAACACCTCTTGACGTTCCATTCTCAGAGCTCCTGAGTTAAGTAATCTGCGACTCTTGGCGTGAATGCCAGAGGAAAACATTTCCAATGTGTCTGGCAGATTGAAACTGGACCTAGAAAACACCTTTGTCAGGAACTTGCACCTGCACATTACACACACACAGATTTGCAACACATCTAAATGGCCCAGCTCTTTCTTAGGCAAGTTGAAAGCTGCTGTCAGAAGGCTGTGCTCCTTGTCAGATGGAAGCAGCAGCACGCACACAGCAGTTTGGCAAGAACCTAAGAGCCACAGAAGAGCGTGGTCTAGCAAAATGAGGCATGAAAAAGCATTTGCTACATGTGTCCTCTTTGTCGCCTTACAACAGGTAGCAGCATAAACCAGATGCGGCTGAAGCTCTTGCAGGCGACATCTAACGTCAAATGAGCAAGCGGGCTTACCACAGCTGCGGTCCTCTGGCAGTCTGAAAGCTTTGCGCACAAGCCGCATGCTAAGTGCCTTTCTTTGCCTTTTGGCAGTGCCCGTGCATTGCCAGCACTAGGCGGGAATGGTCACTATCCCGCACACCCGTTTCGTTGTGCCCGTTGCTAAGCGCTCTGGTGCTCTGTTTATGACGTAAGCGGAACACCTCTTGCCGTTCCATTCTCAGAGCTCCTCAGTTAAACAATCTGCGACTCTTGGCGTGAATGCCAGAGGAAAACATTACCAATGTGTCTGACAGGGAGAAACTGAACCTAGAGAACACCTTTGTCAGGAGCTTGCACCTGCACCTTACAGACACACAGATTTGCAACACATCTAAATGGCCAAGCTCTTTCTTAGGCAAGTTGAAAGCTGCTGTCAGAAGGCTGTGCTCCTTGTCAGATGGAAGCAGCAGTACGTACATAGGGGTTTGGAAAGAACTAAAGAGCCACAGAAGAGCGTGGTCTAGCAAAATGAGGCAGGAAAAAGCATTTGCTACATGTGTCCTCTTTGTCGCCTAACAACAGGTAGCAGCATAAACCAGATGGGGGTGAAGTTCTTGCAGGCGACATCTAACGTCAAATGAGCAAGCGGGCTTACCACAGCTGCGGTCCTCTGGCAGTCTGAAAGCTTTGTGCACAAGCCGCATGCTAAGCGCCTTCCTTTGCCTTTTAGCAGTGCTCATGCATTGCCAGCACTAGGCGGGAATGGTCACTATCCCACAGACACGTTTCGTTGTGCCCATTGCCAAGCGCTCTGGAGCACTGTTTATGACGTAAGCGGAACACCTCTTGCCGTTCCATTCTCAGAGCTCCTCAGTTAAGTAATCTGCGACTCTTGGTGCGAATGCCAGAGGAAAACATTTCCAATGTGTCTGGCATATAAAAACTGAACCTGAAGAACACCTTTGTCAGGAGCTTGCACCTGCACCTTACACGCACACAGATTTGCATCACATCTAAATGGCCAAGCTCTTTCTTAGACAAGTTGAAAGCTGCTGTCAGAAGGTTGTGCTCCTTGTCAGATGGAAGCAACAGCACGCACATAGCAGTTTGGCGAGCACTAAAGAGCCACAGAAGAGCGTGGTCTAGCAAAATGAAACAGGAAAAAGCATTTGCTACATGTGCTCTTGTTGTCGCCTACAACAGGTAGCAGCATAAACCAGATGGGGGTGAAGTTCTTGCAGGCGACATCTAACGTCAAATGAGCAAGCGGGCTTACCACAGCTGCGGTCCTCTGGCAGTCTGAAAGCTTTGCGCACAAGCCGCATGCTAAGTGCCTTCCTTTGCCTTTTGGCAGTGCCCGTGCATTGCCAGCACTAGGCGGGAATGGTCACTATCCCGCACACCCGTTTCGTTGTGCCCGTTGCTAAGCGCTCTGGTGCTCTGTTTATGACGTAAGCGGAACACCTCTTGCCGTTCCATTCTCAGAGCTCCTCAGTTAAACAATCTGCGACTCTTGGCGTGAATGCCAGAGGAAAACATTACCAATGTGTCTGACAGGGAGAAACTGAACCTAGAGAACACCTTTGTCAGGAGCTTGCACCTGCACATTACACACACACAGATTTGCAACACATCTAAATGGCCAAGCTCTTTCTTAGGCAAGTTGAAAGCTGCTGTCAGAAGGCTGTGCTCCTTGTCAGATGGAAGCAGCAGTACGTACATAGGGGTTTGGAAAGAACTAAAGAGCCACAGAAGAGCGTGGTCTAGCAAAATGAGGCAGGAAAAAGCATTTGCTACATGTGTCCTCTTTGTCGCCTAACAACAGGTAGCAGCATAAACCAGATGGGGGTGAAGTTCTTGCAGGCGACATCGAACGTCAAATGAGCAAGCGGGCTTACCACAGCTGCGGTCCTCTGGCAGTCTGAAAGCTTTGTGCACAAGCCGCATGCTAAGCGCCTTCCTTTGCCTTTTAGCAGTGCTCATGCATTGCCAGCACTAGGCGGGAATGGTCACTATCCCACAGACACGTTTCGTTGTGCCCATTGCCAAGCGCTCTGGAGCACTGTTTATGACGTAAGCGGAACACCTCTTGCCGTTCCATTCTCAGAGCTCCTGAGTTAAATAATCTGCGACTCTTGGTGCGAATGCCAGAGGAAAACATTTCCAATGTGTCTGGCATATAAAAACTGAACCTGGAGAACACCTTTGTCAGGAGCTTGCACCTGCACCTTACACGCACACAGATTTGCATCACATCTAAATGGCCAAGCTCTTTCTTAGACAAGTTGAAAGCTGCTGTCAGAAGGTTGTGCTCCTTGTCAGATGGAAGCAACAGCACGCACATAGCAGTTTGGCGAGCACTAAAGAGCCACAGAAGAGCGTGGTCTAGCAAAATGAAACAGGAAAAAGCATTTGCTACATGTGCTCTTGTTGTCGCCTACAACAGGTAGCAGCATAAACCAGATGGGGGTGAAGTTCTTGCAGGCGACATCGAACGTCAAATGAGCAAGCGGGCTTACCACAGCTGCGGTCCTCTGGCAGTCTGAAAGCTTTGCGCACAAGCCGCATGCTAAGTGCCTTCCTTTGCCTTTTGGCAGTGCCCGTGCATTGCCAGCACTAGGCGGGAATGGTCACGATCCCACAGACACGTTTCGTTGTGCCCATTGCCAAGCGCTCTGGAGCACTGTTTATGACGAAAGCGGAACACCTCTTGCCGTTCCATTCTCAGAGCTACGGAGTTAAGTAATCTGCGACTCTTGGCGTGAATGCCAGAGGAAAACATTTCCAATGTGTCTGGCAGATTGAAACTGGACCTAGAAAACACCTTTGTCAGGAGCTTGCACCTGCACCTTACACGCACACAGATTTGCATCACATCTAAATGGCCAAGCTCTTTCTTAGACAAGTTGAAAGCTGCTGTCAGAAGGTTGTGCTCCTTGTCAGATGGAAGCAACAGCACGCACATAGCAGTTTGGCGAGCACTAAAGAGCCACAGAAGAGCGTGGTCTAGCAAAATGAAACAGGAAAAAGCATTTGCTACATGTGCTCTTGCTGTCGCCTACAACAGGTAGCAGCATAAACCAGATGCGGGTGAAGTTCTTGCAGGCGACATCGAACGTCAAATGAGCAAGCGGGCTTACCACAGCTGCGGTCCTCTGGCAGTCTGAAAGCTTTGCGCACAAGCCGCATGCTAAGTGCCTTCCTTTGCCTTTTGGCAGTGCCCGTGCATTGCCAGCACTAGGCGGGAATGGTCACTATCCCGCACACCCGTTTCGTTGTGCCCGTTGCTAAGCGCTCTGGTGCTCTGTTTATGACGTAAGCGGAACACCTCTTGCCGTTCCATTCTCAGAGCTCCTCAGTTAAACAATCTGCGACTCTTGGCGTGAATGCCAGAGGAAAACATTACCAATGTGTCTGACAGGGAGAAACTGAACCTAGGGAACACCTTTGTCAGGAGCTTGCACCTGCACCTTACACACACAGATTTGCATCACATCTAAATGGCCAAGCTCTTTCTTAAGCAAGTTGAAAGCTGCTGTCAGAAGGCTGTGCTCCTTGTCAGATGGAAGCAGCAGCACGCACATAGCAGTTTGGCAAGAAATAAAGAGCTACAGAAGAGCGTGGTCTAGCAAAATGAGGCAGGAAAAAGCATTTGCTACATGTGTCCTCTTTGTCGCCTAACAACAGGTAGCAGCATAAACCAGATGCGGGTGAAGTTCTTGCAGGCGACATCGAACGTCAAATGCGCAAACGGGCTTACCACAGCTGCGGTCCTCTGGCAGTCTGAAAGCTTTGCGCACAAGCCGCATGCTAAGCGCCTTCCTTTGCCTTTTAGCAGTGCTCATGCATTGCCAGCACTAGGCGGGAATGGTCACTATCCCGCACACCCGTTTCGTTGTGCCCGTTGCTAAGCGCTCTGGAGCACTGTTTATGACGTAAGCGGAACACCTCTTGCCGTTCCATTCTCAGAGCTACGGAGTTAAGTAATCTGCGACTCTTGGCGTGAATGCCAGAGGAAAACATTTCCAATGTGTCTGGCAGATTGAAACTGGACCTAGAAAACACCTTTGTCAGGAGCTTGCATGTGCACATTACACACACACAGATTTGCAACACATCTAAATGGCCAAGCTCTTTCTTAGACAAGTTGAAAGCTGCTGTCAGAAGGTTGTGCTCCTTGTCAGATGGAAGCAACAGCACGCACATAGCAGTTTGGCGAGCACTAAAGAGCCACAGAAGAGCGTGGTCTAGCAAAATGAAACAGGAAAAAGCATTTGCTACATGTGCTCTTGTTGTCGCCTACAACAGGTAGCAGCATAAACCAGATGCGGCTGAAGCTCTTGCAGGCGACATCGAACGTCAAATGAGCAAGCGGGCTTACCACAGCTGCGGTCCTCTGGCAGTCTGAAAGCTTTGCGCACAAGCCGCATGCTAAGTGCCTTCCTTTGCCTTTTGGCAGTGCCCGTGCATTGCCAGCACTAGGCGGGAATGGTCACTATCCCGCACACCCGTTTCGTTGTGCCCGTTGCTAAGCGCTCTGGTGCTCTGTTTATGACGTAAGCGGAACACCTCTTGCCGTTCCATTCTCAGAGCTCCTCAGTTAAACAATCTGCGACTCTTGGCGTGAATGCCAGAGGAAAACATTACCAATGTGTCTGACAGGGAGAAACTGAACCTAGGGAACACCTTTGTCAGGAGCTTGCACCTGCACCTTACACACACAGATTTGCATCACATCTAAATGGCCAAGCTCTTTCTTAAGCAAGTTGAAAGCTGCTGTCAGAAGGCTGTGCTCCTTGTCAGATGGAAGCAGCAGTACGCACATAGCAGTTTGGCAAGCACTAAAGAGCCACAGAAGAGCGTGGTCTAGCAAAATGAGGCAGGAAAAAGCATTTGCTACATGTGTCCTCTTTGTCGCCTAACAACAGGTAGCAGCATAAACCAGATGCGGGTGAAGTTCTTGCAGGCGACATCGAACGTCAAATGAGCAAGCGGGCTTACCACAGCTGCGGTCCTCTGGCAGTCTGAAAGCTTTGTGCACAAGCCGCATGCTAAGCGCCTTCCTTTGCCTTTTAGCAGTGCTCATGCATTGTCAGCACTAGGTGGGAATGGTCACTATCCCACAGACATTCGTTTCGTTGTGCCCGTTGCTAAGCGCTCTGGAGCACTTTTTATGACGTAAGCGGAACACCTCTTGCCGTTCCATTCTCAGAGCTCCTCAGTTAAGTAATCTGCGACTCTTGGTGCGAATGCCAGAGGAAAACATTTCCAATGTGTCTGGCAGATTGAAACTGGACCTAGAAAACACCTTTGTCAGGAGCTTGCACCTGCACCTTACACACACACAGATTTGCATCACATCTAAATGGCCAAGCTCTTTCTTAGGCAAGTTGAAAGCTGCTGTCAGAAGGCTGTGCTCCTTGTCAGATGGAAGCAGCAGTACGTACATAGGGGTTTGGAAAGAACTAAAGAGCCACAGAAGAGCGTGGTCTAGCAAAATGAGGCAGGAAAAAGCATTTGCTACATGTGTCCTCTTTGTCGCCTAACAACAGGTAGCAGCATAAACCAGATGCGGGTGAAGTTCTTGCAGGCGACATCGAACGTCAAATGAGCAAGCGGGCTTACCACAGCTGCGGTCCTCTGGCAGTCTGAAAGCTTTGTGCACAAGCCGCATGCTAAGCGCCTTCCTTTGCCTTTTAGCAGTGCTCATGCATTGCCAGCACTAGGCGGGAATGGTCACTATCCCACAGACACGTTTCGTTGTGCCCATTGCCAAGCGCTCTGGAGCACTGTTTATGACGTAAGCGGAACACCTCTTGCCGTTCCATTCTCAGAGCTCCTGAGTTAAATAATCTGCGACTCTTGGTGCGAATGCCAGAGGAAAACATTTCCAATGTGTCTGGCATATAAAAACTGAACCTGGAGAACACCTTTGTCAGGAGCTTGCACCTGCACCTTACACGCACACAGATTTGCATCACATCTAAATGGCCAAGCTCTTTCTTAGACAAGTTGAAAGCTGCTGTCAGAAGGTTGTGCTCCTTGTCAGATGGAAGCAACAGCACGCACATAGCAGTTTGGCGAGCACTAAAGAGCCACAGAAGAGCGTGGTCTAGCAAAATGAAACAGGAAAAAGCATTTGCTACATGTGCTCT